>NW_027331939.1:4667311-4757638 GCF_048418815.1 Hemitrygon akajei | reverse complement strand
ACATGGTGGATTGGATAGTGGACTACTTGACAGATAGACCTCAGTATGTGCGGTTGGGAGACTGTAGGTCTGACACGGTGGTCAGCAAGCACAGGAGGCGCCGCAGGGGAACCGTACTCTCTCCGGTCCTGTTCACCCTGTACACATCAGACTTCCAATATAATTCGGAGTCCTGCCATGTGCAGAAGTTCGCTGATGACACGGCCATAGTGGGGGTGTGTGTAAGGAATGGACAGGAGGAGGAGGTATAGGAAACTGATACAGGACTTTGTGATATGGTGCAACTCAAACTACCTGCGTCTCAATATCACCAAGACCAAGGAGATGGTGGTGGACTTTAGGAGATCTAGGGCCTCATTGGGAGCCAGTGATCATTAATGGAGAATGTGTGGAGCAGGTTAAGACCTACAAGTATCTGGGAGTACAGTTAGACGAGAAGCTAGACTGGACTGCCAACACAGATGCCTTGTGCAGGAAGGCACAGAGTCGACTGTACTTCCTTAGAAGGTTGGCGTCATTCAATGTCTGCAGTGAGATGCTGAAGATGTTCTATAGGTCAGGTTGTGGAGAGCGCCCTCTTCTTTGTGGTGGCGTGTTGGGGAGGAAGCATTAAGAAGAGGGACGCCTCACGTCTTAATAAGCTGGGTAAGGAAGGCGGGGCTCTGTCGTGGGTAAAGTACTGGAGAGTTTAACATCGGTGGCTGAGCGAAGGGTGCTGAGTAGGCTACGGTCAATTATGGAAAACCCCTGAACATCCACTACATAGCACCATCCAGAGACAGAGAAGCAGTTTCAACGACAGGTTACTATCGATGCATTGCTCCTCAGACAGGATGAAGAGGTCAATACTCCCCAATGCCATTAGGCTTTTACAATTCAACTGCCAGGACTTACGAACTTTTTTAAGCTATTATTAATGCTTTTTGAGTTAGTTCTTACTGAGTTAAGTATTGTATGTAATTAGTTTTTGCTACAACAAGTGTATGGGACATTGGAAAAAAGGTTGAATTTCCCCATGGGGATGAATAAAGTATCTATCTATCTATCTATCTATCTATCTATCTAATGAGCAGCTGGAGTCTCTGCCGGGGGGGCGTCGCCAATCCTGACACGTGATCCCGTTTGCCCCTCCCATTTAACCGCAGATGGGCAGCATCTGGCGTCTGTTTCCGAGGCCCCGCCTCCCGATGATGTAATAATCTCTTCGCGCATGTTCACAGTCTCCGGGTGGACGGTGTTTTCCTCTCTGCTCACAGCTGAAGTGGGTCGGCTGTGTGTTCGTGAAAGACTTTCGTCTCTTCCGTCGGTATCTCTGTCTGCGGGCCGAAGATATCACTTTCCCATCGGTGAGTATTGAGACCGATCCCGAGCGGGGAGATCCGATGTTGACCGTGAGCCCCGAACTGTGGGCCAGGAATTCATTTGTTTCCCAACTATCTGGGCTCGTCAGAAATGTGTCGACTTCACTTAATCTGCATTGAACGATCCAAACCAGGAGCCCAGGCTGTCTGTTTCCACAGAATTGAAATGGAAGTCCCGCCGTCAGGTCACGTGAGGCTGTGTGCCGCAGATTCGCCCCGCCCTCCGCTTTGTGACGTGGTGTGATTTTGGCCGCTGAGTCTCATTAACTTCCCCGAACTCGCCTCGTTTCCTGAGGCTTCTCGCATTTGTTCTGGAGCTTTATGGCTGTTGTGTCTTCTCCCGGACTGGGGTGGGTGAGAAAGGAGAACGTCCCAGGTTGTGGGGATCTTTGATTTCATTGCCTGCTTTACCGAGGGACTGGGAAGTCTAGGGGGAGAATGGTTCGAGCCTCAGCTCCACGCAGTAGAGCTGAGCCATACATTACTCCTGCACGTTTATAGTCCAGCGACGGTGGTCGGTCCAGTATAGACAAGACAAGATCTGTATCCTAGGATCTGTAATACAAATTTCCTGAAATGGTCCTGTTTTCACCTGGAAATGGAGTGATAGTATAACAGTAAAGGAAGCACAACTTTTTCCCTGTAAATTATCCTGGAACTCATTTGTCTGTTATTCCTGGAAATGTGTCCGGTGCAGTTGTTGCTAATGAGGTTCACATGAATAATCTCAGGAATGATGGTATTTATATATGAGGAGCATTTGATGGTTCTGGACCTGTGCTCAATGGAGTTCAGAGGGACGGTGGGGGTGGTGGGGGGATGTATGGTTAAGTAAACTTACCGAATGCTGAAAAGCCTGGATACAGTGGACATGGAGAGGATGTTTCCATTAGACAGAGAGTCTGTGATCGGACAGCACTGTCTCAGAATAAACTTGCTTCCCTTTAAAACTGAGATGAGAAAAAAGTTTTGGCCAAAAGATGTCTGATATAGATAGATACTTTATTCATCCCCATGGGGAAATTCAACATTTTTTCCAATGTCCCATACACTTGTTGTAGCAAAAACTCATTACATACAATACTTAACTCAGTAATAATATGATATGCATCTAAATCACTAACTCAAAAAGCATTAATAATAGCTTTAAAAAAAGTTCTTAAGTCCTGGCAGTTGAATTGTAAAGCCTAATGGCATTGGGGAGTATTGACCTCTTCATCCTGTCTGAGGAGCATTGCATCGACAGTAACCTGTCGCTGAAACTGCTTCTCTGTTGCTGCAGAATTTGTTTGAGGCTGCCATTTGGGTCTATTTGTGAAGGTTAATATACTGATGATTGCTGAGTAGCTTCAGGGTTACAGGAGGAAGGCAGGAATATGGTGTTGGATTAAAAATCAGCTATGATTGAATGGTTGAGTGGTGGAGCAGACCAGATGGATTGAATCACCTAATTCTGTTCCTGTGTCTTGTGTCTTACCATGACTGAATGATGGCTGCTTCTAATCCCGTATTGTTTTGTGATGTGTGAGGGACAATTAAAGATTGTTCACTGAGATCATTATATTTGCCAACGTTTAAATTTCAGTGAGTTTTGTTCCTAGTAACATTATGCAGAAATGTTTGGTCCTCCTTTTCATTGTTAACGTGCTTCATTATCTTTCATGTTAAAGTTAGACCTGCAGTGAGAGATTTATTGGAAGAAAAACCACGACTGAAGACGAGGGAACAGCAGCAAGTGAACCAGCCCGAGGATTGAGAGCATCAACTGGAGAGAACCCATCTGACTCGGAGATTCCAGTGATTCAGTCGGGAGAAAGTTTGGTGAGTCTCATTTACTCATACACTGGTCCTTTAGACATTACATACCTGTACAAAGGAAGGTAGGAAACAGTTGGGAGTAAGACAGAATGTGCCCAGAAGAACCAGTTATGCCAGTACCAGTCAGACCCAGTTGTGAAGAAGCTCCCCCCCCCCCCAATATTCCCTTTAAACTTTTCACCCTTCACCCTTAACCCATGTCTTCTGGTTTTTTTTCTCCCCTAGCCTCAGTGGAAAAAGCCTGCTTGCATTCACTCTATCTATACCCATCATAATTTTATACATCTCTATCAAATCACCCCTCATTCTCCTACGCTCCAGGGAATAAAGTCCTAACCTATTCAACCTTTCTCTGTAACTCAGTTTCTCAAGTCCCGGCAACATCCTTCTAAACCTTCTCTGCACTCTTTCGACCTTATTAATATTTTTCCTGTAATTCGGTAACCAAAACTGCACACAGTACTCCAAATTCCCCCTCACTAATGCAATATACAACCTCACCATTAAATTCCAACTCTTATACTCAGTACTTTGATTTATAAAGGCCAATGTAGCAAAAGCTCTCTTTACTACCCTATAGATAGATAGATAGATAGATACTTTGTTCATCCCCATGGGGAAATTCAACATTTTTTCCAATGTCCCATACACTTGTTGTAGCAAAAACTCATTACATACAATACTTAACTCAGTAATAATATGATATGCATCTAAATCACTAACTCAAAAAGCATTAATAATAGCTTTAAAAAAAAAAAAAGTTCTTAAGTCCTGGCAGTTGAATTGTAAAGCCTAATGGCATTGGGGAGTATTGACCTCTTCATCCTGTCTGAGGAGCATTGCATCGACAGTAACCTGTCGCTGAAACTGCTTCTCTGTCTCTGGATGGTGCTATGTAGAGGATGTTCAGGGTTTTCCATAATTGACCGTAGCCTACTCAGCGCCCTTCGCTCAGCTACCGATGTTAAACTCTCCAGTACTTTGCCCACGACAGAGCCCGCCCTCCTTATCAGCTTATTAAGACGTGAGGCGTCCTTCTTCTTAATGCTTCCTCCCCAACACGCCACCACAAAGAAGAGGGCGCTCTCAACAACTGACCTATAGAACATCATCAGCATCTCACTGCAGACATTGAATGACGCCAACCTTCTAAGAAGTACAGTCGACTCTGTGCATACATGTGATGCCACTTTTAGGGAATTTTCTATCAGTATTCCCAGATCCCTCTCTTCTAGTGCCCTCCTCAGTACCCTACCATTTACCTTGTACGTTCTACCTTGGTTTGACTTTCCAAAGTGCAATACCTCACACTTGTCTGTATTAAACTCCATCTGCCATTTTTCCAGCTGGTTCAGATCCCTCTGCAAGCTTTGAAAACCTTCTTCACTGTGCACTACACCTCCAATCCTTGTATCATCAACAAATTTGCTGATCCAATTTACCAAATTATTATCCAGATCATTGATATAGATGACAAATAACAATGGACCCAGCATTGATCCCTGTGGTACACCACTAGTCACAGGCCTCCACTACCACTCTCTGACTTCTCCCATTCTCAATTCCCAATCAAATTTACTACCTCACCATGTATACCTAGTGACTGAATCTTCCTAACTAACCTCCGATGCGGGACCTTGTCAAAGGCCTTACTGAAGTCCATGTAGACAACATCCACTGCCTTGCCTTCATCCACTTTCCTTGTAACCGCCTCGAAAATCTCTAATATATTTGTTAAACATGGCACAAAGCCATGTTAACTCTCCCTAATAAGTCCCTGTCTATCTAAATAATTGTCGATCCTATCTCTTAGTACTCCTTCCAATAATTTACCCATGACCGACATTGCCAGCCTATAATTTCCCGGATTACTTTTGGAGTCTGCTTTAAACAACAGAACAACATGAGCTATCCTCCAAATCTCTGGCACCACACCCGTAGATAACGACTTTTAAATATATCTGCCAGGGCCCCTGCAATTTCAACACTAGTCTCCTTCAAGGTCCGAGGGAATATCCTGTCAGGTCCTGTAGAATTATCTACTCACCTCAAAATAGCAAGCACCTCCTCCTCTTCTATTTGTATAGGTTCCATGATCTCAATACTTGTTTGCCTTATTTCCATTGACTCCATGCCAGTTTCCTTAGTAAATTCAGACACAAAAAAAACCATTTAACATCTCCCCAATTTCTTTTGGTTCCATACATAGCCGACCGCTCTGAACTTCAAGTGGACCAATTTTATCCCATAACTATCCTTTTGCTATTAATATACCTGTGGAAGCTCTTACTATCCTTCACCTTGACTGCCAACGCTACCTCATGTCTTCTTTCAGCCCTCCTGATTTCTTCCTTAAGTATTTGTTTGCACTTTTTATACTCCTCAAGTACCTTCTTTGCTCCCTGTTTCTTATACATGTCATACATCTCTCTGTTCTTTATCAGAGTTCCATTATCCATCGAGAACCAAGGTTCCTTGTTCTTATTCACTTTGCCTTTAATCCTGAGACTTTGTTCCCAGGGTGTCCTCATGGGGCGTCCAGAAATGATTTCAGCTGGTGACAGCCCTGTTTTCCCCTGTGGGGTAACCCTCATGTGGAATCTGGCTAATGGTCAGACCTTCAACCAAGTGAGTCCAGTCTCCGCTGTTAGTCTGGCCAGTTTACTCTTCAGAGTGCCATTGGCTCTTTCCACTCTGCCAGCGGCCCATGGGTGGTGTACACAGTGGAATTGTTGCTTGATAGCTAGTTTGTTACATACCCCTTCATTTACTTTCACCATAAAGTGTGAGCCAATGTTGAACTCAGCATCTCTGGCTTGTAACTAAGAATTATTTCCCTTTATAATACCTTCACAACTGTCACAGCAGTATTAATGGTAGTTGGAATAGCTTCAATCCATCTACTAAACACATCTATAATAACTAAGCAGTATCTATAGCAATGTACTCTAGGCAATTCGATAAAATCAACTTGTAGACACGAAAAAGATCCACCTGTCAAGGGAGTCGTACCCGGTGTGCAGGGTACAGGATACCAACCATTCCCTCCTTTCCCAGGTGTGTACAATTATGTATATAATCAACCAATATTGGTAAAAGCTGTGTAGGAACCCAAACCTGTCCCGCTGGGGTGATCCAAAAACCTAGGTCAGGGTCTTTCTGGCACCCCCATCTGGGACCACAGTTTGTGCTCCTCCTCAGAGGCGTCCCCCTGAAAATTACGTACCTCCCACATGTCCTGCAAACCCGTTCTGCTTTAGTCATGGAGGGTTGCTTGACGGGAACGCGAGGAGGCTACAACTACTGAGGATTGTGCCGCACTTTTCACTGTCTGATCTGCTAGAGCATTGTGTTTAGTGACACAGTCGGACATGCGTGTGTGGCAGCACATTTAATAACAGCCAGAACTCGAGGTAGCTGTAGAGTGGTGAGTAAGTTGTTTACAAAGGTGGCATTACTAATGGGGTGGCCAGAGGAAGTCAGGAATCCCCATGTTCCCAGAGAGCCCCGTAGTCATGTACAATTCCAAATGCATAACGGGAGTCTGTGTAAACGTTCCCACTTTAGTCTGTTGCTGGTATACAGGCACGAGTCAGAGCAAACAGCTCAGCCTTCTGGGCGGAGACAGCCACTTCAAAAGAGGCCTGTTCAATTACTTCACTGCCCAACACTATCGCATAGTCAGAATATCGTTTTCCTGCTCGATCCACAAAAGAGTTTCCATCCTCATAAAACGTTGCCTCAGGCTAGAGGGGGTATTGCAGAATGGATGGGAGAGTCTGTCCTTCTTTCACAGTGATCCGGACGGGCTAGAGGGGGTATTGCAGAATGGATGGGAGAGTCTGTCCTTCTTTCACAGTGATCCGGACGGTCTAGAGGGGGTATTGCAGAATGGATGGGAGAGTCTGTCCTTCTTTCACAGTGATCCGGACAGGCTAGAGGGTGTTTTGCAGAATGGATTGGAGAGTCTGTCCTTCTTTCACAGTGATCCGGACGGTCTAGAGGGGGTATTGCAGAATGGATGGGAGAGTCTGTCCTTCTTTCACAGTGATCCGGACGGGCTAGAGGGTGTTTTGCAGAATGGATTGGAGAGTCTGTCCTTCTTTCACAGTGATCCGGACAGGCTAGAGGGGGTATTGCAGAATGGATGGGAGAGTCTGTCCTTCTTTCACAGTGATCCGGACGGTCTAGAGGGGGTATTGCAGAATGGATGGGAGAGTCTGTCCTTCTTTCACAGTGATCCGGACGGGCTAGAGGGTGTTTTGCAGAATGGATTGGAGAGTCTGTCCTTCTTTCACAGTGATCCGGACAGGCTAGAGGGGGTATTGCAGAATGGATGGGAGAGTCTGTCCTTCTTTCACAGTGATCCGGACGGTCTAGAGGGGGTATTGCAGAATGGATGGGAGAGTCTGTCCTTCTTTCACTGTGATCCGGACAGGCTAGAGGGGGTATTGCAGAATGGATGGGAGAGTCTGTCTTACTTTCACTGTGATCCGGACAGGAGGGCTGACTTCATGGACTGAAATTGCCCAGAGATGGGGTACAACGTCTTGGGTTCGGTCACTATTAAAAGAATGTCTTACCAGATGTCTCGATTTCACCTGAGACTCCTTCCAGTATCGGAGTTGGCCCGCGGCAAAGTCTTGCCAGTCTCCCTCGGTGCTGGAGGCCTGTTTCGTCAGGGTGTAGGCAAGGAGCCCTAGGCTCTTTGGCTTGAACCCAGGGCAAACCCTGAAGGTGGTATGGGGAACCACCAATCCTGTCTGTCACCAAAAGAAATCTGGAACTTCAGTAAGAAATGCAATGCTGTCTCTTCCTTTAACCTCTCCAATCACCATGACTGGGAATTTCTGCCCCTCGAGGGGTGCATAATATTAGCTTTCCTCAGTTGAGCACCACGTAGGGTCATAACACAGAGACACATGAGAGCTGGCCACTGGCAGAAGGGGTTCAAATGTACTGGAGTCCAGATAAAGTGCCCACCACTGGGTGGTCAGGGGAAGCTATCAGTTGTTCGCAGTTCCAGCATGATATCCTTGTCCGTGCATAGAATCTCGACTTCCAACGGACAGAGCAAGTCTCTCCCTACGAGATTACACCCCCGTCTGGTGGTGACTGTAAATGAAACCTCACACTGGTTCCCCTGTAATTCCACCTGCGGTGGCTGGGTACGTGAATACGTACGTTCCGTGCCTTCGAAGCCTGACAGAGTGATTGTAGCGTCTGATAGCTGGAATCCCTTTACCGATACTATTTCCTGATCGAGAGTGTTGTGGTTGCCCTCATATCAGTCATAAATGGAACTGGATTTCCAGCAACTTGCAATATTACATTGGGCTCTTCCTGAGGGTTGGCACTCATGGTTGGAAGCATCTTCTTGTCAGTTTCTAAACGGGTTGTTGTTCCCATTTCTGTTCCTCAGATATAGCCCGCTCGCGTCCTTCTTCCCACTGAGCATATTCACCTTTAATATTAGTTCCCTTCAGGGTTGATCGAGATTCGAAAGTTGGGTCCTAATGATATGTCAAAGCTCGTCGCATTCGATTTCGGTCATTGTCTGGCCGATCCGTATTATTTGTTTTAATCATGTTGGCTAACTTAGTTGGTAAGCATTGGAGCAGTAAGGCATTGAACTGGGGGGACAGATTCCCATCATTAAAGGCTTGGTCTCCTGCGAAGGTGCCGTAGCAGGCCACAAATCACTCCCAATAGTCTGGTCCCGATTCCCCAGGCTTAGGTTTGCATTTAGGTACTTTAGTGATGTTTACAGGTTGCTGGAGAGCCCTTTCCAAGGCTTGAATAATCTGGTCTGTCTGTTCATTCTGGTTATGGTTTCCCACCTGTAACTCCTGATAGGTTTGGTATCTCAATTCTGCCTTCCATTTCCGCCCCTCCTCAGCTGAGAGAATCATGCAGCAGAGACCGAATAAATCTTGCGGAGTCACATTAAACATTTGTGTAGTACTGTGGACACACTGAGCAAACTGTGCTGGTTTCTCTTTTCTATCTGGGGCCTGATTCATGATCACTATCATTTCTTGAGGCTTCCAGGGAGCATACACAGGAATCACTGAAGGGCTGTCCCTCCTCCTAGTCCTAGGGGGAGCGTTTGCTACTGCTATTCAGGAGGATTGAAACTAATGTGGCAGGGGGATGGGAACAAGTGCAGAGAGACAGAGGGGGTGCAAAATGAGGGCAGAAGGAAAAAGTAGTAAGGAGAAAAGTAAAAGTGGCAGGCAGGCAAATCCAGGGCAAAAATCAAAAAGGGCCACTTTTCAACATAATTGTATCAGGGCTAAGAGTGGTGTAAAAACAAGCCTGAAGGCTTTGTGTGTCAATGTAAGGAGCATTCGTAATAAGGTGGATGAATTGAATGTGCAGATAGTTATTAATGAATATGATATAGTTGGAATCACAGAGACATGGCTCCAGGGTGACCAAGGATAGGAGCTCAATATCCAGGGATATTCAATATTCAGGAGGGATAGACAGGAAAGAAAAGGAGGTGGGATAGCGTTGCTGGTTAGAGAAGAGATTAACGCAATAGAAAGGAAGGACATTAGCCTGGAGGATGTGGAATCGATATGGGTAGAGCTGCGTAACACTAAGGGGCATAAAACGCTGGTGGGATTTGTGCACAGGCCACCTAACAGTAGTAGTGAAGTTGGGGATGGCATTAAACAGGAAATTAGAAATGCGTGCAAAAAAGGAACAGCAGTTATAATGGGTGACTTCAATCTACATATAGATTGGGTGAACCAAATTGGTAAGGGTGCTGAGGAAGAGGATTTCTTAGAATGGTTTTCTGAACCAACATGCCAAGGAACCTACTAGAGAGCAGGCCATTCTAGACTGGGTATTGAGAAACGAGGAAGGGTTAGTTAGCAATCATGTCATGCGAGGGCCCCTTGGGTAAGAGTGACCATAATATGGTGGAATTCTTAAGTAGATGGAGAGTGACATAGTTAATTCAGAACCAAATGTTCTGAACTTACAGAAGGGCAACTTTGAAGAAATGAGACGTGAATTAGCTAAGATTGATATTTAAAGGGTTGACAGTGGATAGAAACATAGAAAATAGGTGCAGGAGTAGGCCATTCAGACTTTGGAGCCTGCACCGCCATTCAGTATGATCATGGCTGATCATCCAACTCAGAACCCTGTACCTGCTTTCTCTCCATACCCCCTGATCCCTTTTGCCACAAGGGCCATATCTAACTCCCTCTTAATTATAGCCAATGAACTGGCCTCAACTGTTTCCTGTGGCAGAGAATTCCACAGATTCTCCACTCTCTGTGTGAAGAAGTTTTTCCTCATCTCACTCCTAAAAGTCTTCCCCTTTATCCTTAAACTGTGACCCCTCGTTCTGGACTTCTCCACCATCGGAAACAATCTTCCTGCATCTAGCCTGTCCAATCCCTTTAGAATTTTATACGTTTCAATAAGATCCTCCATCAATCTTCTAAATTCCAGTGAGTATAAACCTAGTCGATCCAGTCTTCCTTCATATGAAAGTCCTGCCATCCCAGGAATCAATCTGGTGAACCTTCTTTGTACTCCCTCTGTGGCAAGAATGTCTTTCCTCAGATTAGGGGACCAAAACTGCACACTAGGTGCAGTCTCACCAAGGCCTTGTACAACTGCAGTAGAACCTCCCTGCTCCTGTACTCAAATCCTTTTGCTATGAATGCCAGCATACCTTTCACCTTTTTCACCGCCTGCTGTACCTGCATGCCTCCCTTCAATGACTGGTGTACAATGACACCCAGGTCTCGTTGCACCTCCCCTTTTCCTAATCGGCCACCGTTCAGATAATAATCTGTTTTCCTGTTCTTGCAACCAAAATGGATAACCTCATATTTATCCACATTAAATTGCATCTGCCATGAATTTGCCCACTCACCTAACCTATCCAAGTCACCCTGCATCCTCTTAGCATCCTCACAGCTAACACCACCGCCCAGCGTCGTGTCATCCGCAAACTTGAAGATGCTGCATTTAATTTCTTCATCTAAATCATTAATATATATTGTAAACAACTGGGGTCCCAGCACTGAGCCTTGCGGTACCCCACTAGTCACTGCCTGCCATTCTGAAAAGGTCCCGTTTACTCCCATTCTTTGCTTCCTGTCTGCCAACCAATTCTCTATCCTCATCAATACCATACCCCCAATACCGTGTGCTTTAAGTTTACACACTAATCTCCTGTGTGGGAACTTGTCAAAAGCCTTTTGAAAATCTAAATATACCACATCTACTGGCTCTCCCCTATCCACTCTACTAGTTACATCTTCAAAAAATTCTATAAGATTCATCAGACATGATTTTCCTTTCACAAATCCATGCTGACTTTGTCCGATGATTTCACCTCTTTCCAAATGTGCTGTTATCACATCTTTGATAACCGACTCCAGCATTTTCCCCACCACTGATGTGAGACTAATCGGTCTATAATTCCACGGTTTCTCTCTCCCTCCTTTTTTTAAAAAGTGGGGTTACATTAGCCAACCTCCAATCCTCAGGAACTAATCCAGAATCTAAGGAGTTTTGAAAAATTATCACTAATGCATCCACTATTTCTTGGGCTACTTTCTAAAGCACTCTAGGATGCAGACCATCTTGCCCTAGGGATTTATCTGCCTTTAATCCCTTCAATATACCTAACACCACTTCCCTACTAACATGTATTTCCCTCAGTTCCTCCATCTCACTAGACCCTCGGTCCTCTACTATTTCCAGAAGATTATTTATGTCCTCCTTAGTGAAGGCAGAACTAAAGTAGTTATTTAATTGGTCTGCCACATCCTTGATCCCTATGATCAATTCACCTGTTTCTAACTGTAAGGGACCTATATTTGTCTTAACCAATCTTTTTCTTTTCACTTATCTATAAAAGCTTTTACAGTAGTTTTTATGTTCCCTGCCAGCTTTCTCTCATAATCTTTTTTCCCTTTCCTAATTAAGTCCTTTGTCCTCCTCTGCTGGACTCTGAATTTCTCCTAGTCCTCAGATGCGCCGCATTTTTTTGCTAATTTATATGTTTCTTCTTTGGACTTGATACTATCCCTTGTCAGCCATGGGTGCGCTACCTTCCCTGGTTTATTCTTTTGCTAAACTGGGATGAACAATTGTTGTAGTTCATCCATGCAATCTTTAAATGCTTGCCATTGCATATCCACCGTCAACCCTTTAAGTATCATTTGCCAGTCTATCTTAGCTAATTCACGTCTCATACCTTCAAAGTTACCCTTCTTTAAGTTCAGAACCGTTGTTTCTGAATTAACTACCGTAGATTTCACACTACAGAGCGCACCTGATTAAAAGCCGCTGGCTCTAATTTTAGAAATAAAATCAATTTTGTACTTGTACAAGCCGCACCGGATTTTAGGCCGCACCGGATTTTCGGCCGCAGGTGTCCCACGTTGTAATATGAGATATTTACACAGAAAGATATTACACGTGAGGATTTTTTAACTTTTAATTAAATCCGTATGGTAACATAAACAAATACATATTGCAAATGCTTTTTCTCGAACCGTGCCTGTAACGCGGCTACTTTTAAATATACGTTGCGTATACTTTTTTACTGAACAACATTCCAATATCTCCTAACGACTGGTAAAAAATATATATACTGCAGCCTACCAGGAAAAGTTATTGATTGCCTTTAACTTAAAAGCAGCGTTTTGACTCCGCCGCTCTGCCGCTCGCCCCCCGCCTTCCCGTTTATCGCAAACCGGTATTTTTCCCACAAGACGCGGCGAAACCGGGTGTGACGTCATAGCATCCCGCGATGTAGTACAGAAAACAAATATAGTTAAAACACTTCTAACTTTAACTAACAAATGAATTACTAAGCGAAAATATTATAAACTAAATAACTGCCATAAAGGCAGCACAATGCTTTTCTTCGAGTGTTTTCCATGTTGATGAGGGTGAGTACAAATGACAGATTTACAATAATTTAATTGTGAAAGTGTGCTTGATTTATCGTACAATTTCATTGGACCTCTGTGAACTACTCATCAATTTTATTGGTCTACTGTTACGAGGCAAAATGTTTTTGGCGGCATGAAAAAAAATCATGCATTAGCCGCACCGTAGTAAAGGCCGCAGTGTTCAAAGCTGTTCAAAATGTGGGAAAAAAGTAGCGGCTTATAATCCGACATCTACAGTATGTTTCTCTCCATCTTAATGAAGTATTCCACCATATTATGGTCACTCTTACCCAAGGGGCCTCGCACGACAAGATTGCTAATTAACCCTTCCTCTTTGCTCAATACCCAATATAGAATGGCCTTCTCTCTAGTTGGTTCCTCAACATTCATATGCAATGGCAATCAAGTCCAAAGAAGTTTTTATGTTCCCTGCCAGCTGTCTCTCATAATCTTTTTTCCCTTTCCTAATTAATCCCATTATCCTCCTCTGCTAGACACTGAATTTCCTCCAGTCCTCAGGTGTGCCACTTTTTCTGGCTAATTTATATGTTTCTTCTTTGGACTTGATACTATCCCTAATTTCCCTTGTCAGACACTACCTTTCTTGGTTTATTCTTTTGCCAAACTGGGGTGAACACTTGTTGTAGTTCATCCATGCAATCTTTAAATGCTTGCCATTGCATAGGAATGCTGAGGGACCAACCAGAGAGCAGGCCATTCTACATTGGGTATTGAGCAATGAGGAAGGGTTAGTTAGCAATCTTGTCGTGCGAGGCCCCTTGGGTAAGAGTGACCATAATATGGTGGAATTCTTCATTAAGATGGAGAGTGACATAGTTAATTCAGAAACAAAGGTTCTGAACTTAAAGAAGGGTAACTTTGAAGGTATAAGATGTGAATTAGCTAAGATAGACTGGCAAATGATACTTAAAGGGTTGACGGTGGATATGCAATAGCAAGCACTTAAAGATCACATGGATGAACTACAACAATTGTTCATCCCAGTTTGGAAAAGAATAAACCAGGGAAGGTAGTGCACCCGTGGCTGACAAGGGAAATTAGGGATAGTATCAAGTCCAAAGAAGAAACATATAAATTAGCAAAAAAAAAAAGCGGCACACCTGAGGACTGGGAGAAATTCAGAGACCAGCAGAGGAGGACAAAGGGCTTAATTAGGAAAGGGAAAAAAGATTATGAGAGAAAGCTGAGTGTCCTATGGACTCGGACCCCAAGATCCCTCTGATCCTCCACACTGCCAAGAGTCTTATTATTAATACTATATTCTGCCATCATATTTGATCTACCAAAATGAACCACCTCACACTTACCTGGGTTGAACTCCATCTGCCACTTCTCAGCCCAGTTTTGCATCCTATCAATGTCCCGTTGTAACCTCTGACAGCCCTCCACACTATCCACAACACCTCCAACCTTTGTGTCATCAGCAAACTTTCTAACCTGTCCCTGCACTTCCTTATCCGGGTCATTTATAAAAATCATGAAGAGTAAGGGTCCCAGAACAGATCCCTGAGGCACACCACTGGTCACCAACCTCCATGCAGAATATGACCCATCTACAACCACTCTTTGCCTTCTGTGGGCAAGCCAGTTCTGGATGCACAAAGCAATGTGCCCTTGGATCCCATGCCTCCTTACTTTCTCAATAAGCCTTGCATGGGTTACCTTATCAAATGCCTTGCTGAAATCCATATACACTACATCTACTGTTCTTCCTTCATCAATGTGTTTAGTAACATCCTAAAAAAATTCAATCAGGCTTGTAAGGTACGACCTGCCCTTGACAAAGCCATGCTGACTACTCCTAATCATATTATACCCTTCCAAATATTCATAAATCCTGTCTCTCAGGATCTTCTCCATCAACTTACCAACCACTGAAGTAAGACTCATTTAAAGATTGCATGGATGAACTAGGATCGACTAGGCTTATACTCACTGGAATTTAGAAGATTGAGGGGGTATCTTATTGAAACGTATAAAATTTTAAAGGGATTGGACAGGCTAGATGCAGGAAGATTGTTTCCGATGTTGGGGGAGTCCATAACGAGGGGTCACAGTTTAAGGATAAAGGGGAAGCCTTTTAGGGCCAAGATGAGGAAAAACTTCTTCACACTGAGAGTGGTGAATCTGTGGAATTCTCTGCTACAGGAAACAGTTGAGGCCAGTTCATTGGCTATATTTAAGAGGGAGTTAGATATGGCCCTTGTGGCTAAAGGGATCAGGGGTATGGAGAGAAAGCAGGTACAAGGTTCTGAGTTGGATGATCAGCCATGATCATACTGAATGGCGGTGCAGGCTTGAATGGACTAATGGCCTACTCCTGCACCTATTTTCTATGTTTCTATGTGTGGAAAATTAAAATCTCCCACAATCATGTGCTTACTACAAATATCTGCTATCTCCTTACAAATTTGCTCTTTCAGTTCTTGCTCCCAATTAGGTGGTTTATAATACACCCCTATAGGTGTTACTATACCTTCCCCATTCCTCAATTCCACCCAAATAGGCTCCCTAAATGAGCCCTGTAATCTATCCTTTCAAAGCACCGCTGTAATATTTTCTCGGACAAGCATTGCAATACCTCCCCCTCTTGCCCTTCTGATTCTATCACACCAGAAGCAACGAAATCCAGGAATATTTAGTTGCCAATCACACCCCTCCTGCAACCATGTTTCACTAATAGATACAATATCATATTTCCAGTTATCAATCCATACTCTAAGCTCATCCACCTTTCTTACAATGCTCCTAGCATTAAAATAGATGCATTCAAGAAACTTTCCACCTCCTCCTCTCTGTTTATCCCTAAACAACTTTATTATCTCTTTTTTTTCCTTCTCCCCTACATCTTCAGTCTGAGTGCTCCTACATCAGGGAGCAAGTTCAAATCATCTCTGTGTTAAAAGTTTAGCCATCACAGTGACTGAAGGCAGCTGCAGGTTCATGAGGGACTGTTACTGTCAGGTTCTGCAGTTCTTGCGGCTGCTCATCGCACCCAGGACTGAACCCTGGTCACTGAGCATTGGAGGAGTCTGTTCTGCTGATGTTAGCCTTAAACTAGACTGGTGTTTAATATTGTGGATCTGTGAAAGATAAATCAGTTCTGTATCAAATCCCGTGTCTCAGGTACTTACTGTCTCTACCACACTCACAATGTACACTAGAAAGGCCACTCAGCCCATCTGGTTCCTGCCCATGTTTCTGTTCCATATCAGCTTATCAAAATCTCTCCCTGTCATTCCCCTCTCACTCTCCCTGAGATGACAGGTTGCAAATAGTCACCACTCCGTGGGATAGGAGATTTCCCATGAATTTCATGGAAACATATAAATGCACAACACATTACAGATGCTTTGTCCCACATTGCTGTGCCGACCATGTATCTTACTCTAGAAGCTGCTTAGAATTACTCTACCACATAGCCACCTATTTTCCTAAGCACCATGTACCTATCTGAGAGTCTCTTAAAAGACCCTATTGTATCCGCCTCTACCACCGTCACTGGCAGTGCATTCCACACACACACCACTCCTTGCTTAAAAAACTTAGCTCTGACATCTCCTCTGTACCTACTTCCAAGCAGCTTAAACCTACTCCCCCTCATGTTAGCTGTTTCAGCCCTGGGGAAAAAGCCTCTGGCTATCCATACGACCAATGTCTCTCATCATCTTATTCACCTGCATGATTTTCTCCAGGGTGAATAAGACGATGAGCTGACTGTGGTTTTGACGTTCTCTCTCTCTCTCTCTCTCCTTGTGTCTGACATCACAGTCCCGCCTCACTCAGGCACTTAAAGCGACACTCACAGTAAACGAACCTACGGTCTCGTAACACAGTGCACCTCTAAAGTCTGACAGCAGACTAGCGAGTGAATCTTCGATGGTGCAGAGTCAGAAACCGAAGATTTGCCAGCCTGAGTCAGGGGCTCCAGAGAAAGATGGGTTCCAGAGGAGGAAGACGAATAAGACCAGCAGGATGTGGTCAAAAGTGAAAGATTAGAAGCATTTGGAAACTGGTTGATCGAAAAAAAAGGTGGTTAATTTCTGCAAAACACAGGTGGAAATCAACAGATCAGGCAGAAATTTTGGAGAGGAATAAATAGAAAACGTTTAGGCCGAGCCCCTTCAGCATGCCTAGCGTGTACTCCGCTGCTTAGTTGCTCTCTGAATTGCAGAGTTCCTCTAGCGTTTTGTGTGTGTGAGTCTCTGTATTTCCAGCAACTGCAGAATCTCCTGTGTTTTATATCTGCATTTTACTTTGGCATTAGATACACGTTGATATTGAGTATATTGCTTATGGGAGCCGCTTTCTGCGTTAAAACAGCTGCAGATTTTTTCTATACACATGATTTAAAAAATGAGATATGGACATTGGACCGGTGCTTGCAGAAATGTTTAATGGCACCGTGATTACCCATAAGGCCATGCATTAAGAATTTTGCCGGCGCTGAAGCACCGATGAAATGCGCAGGCATCAGGCTGAAGACGTCCCTGAGTTTCACGCATACGCGCAGTACACAGAAGGCCTTGAAAATGTCGGTTGCAGGTAAGAGTGTTTCTCTTTGTTTTTATCTTAAATACCAACTTCGGGATAATTCCTGTGAAATCCGGTCACTGTGACCAGCAAACCCGGGATAGTCCTGCCCTCTTCCCTCTCTCTCAGCCCCACGATCCGTACACGGGCCCCGGGGAGCTTCCGGTTGATGAGGGAATGGGAACCGATGGATCTCTCAGACAGAGCTGAGCTCCAGCTATCTAAATGCAAGGATTAGGAACTCGGAGAAAGGGAACAAAATCTTTTACATCAGCAGTTGACAAAATCGGCATTAGTACTCTTTTCCGTAGATGCTGCCTGGCCTGCTGAGCTCCTCCAGTATTTTGTGTGTGTTGCTTCCTCTACCTCCTTTTGCTCTGGACTTTTCTACCGGTGAGAACATGTTTTGTCCCATTCTCTCTGGGTACGTAATGATATCAAACACCTTTGTCCTGGGCAACAAGTAGCTTTAACATCACAAATGTGCCAGACTCCAGTGAGACAGAGAACTGCCTTTCCCTTCATATTCATTGGGATTTCATTCACTGAGTTCACCACCGTCAGTCATTGGGGGAGGGTTCAGGGGGAATATTTATGTAGAATACAGAAACTGGTGATGCCTGCGTGCATTGTGGTGATGCAAAAGTTGCTGGAGAATTTGCAAGTGGGAAGAAGTGGAGTGATATTTGGAAATCTGACTTTTTAAAGCATAATTTACCAAGGAAACCACATATGGACAATGTGCAAAAGTTTTGGTGAGAAAATCCTTCATTACCCGTTACAGGCCTGCTACGTAGGTTGTGTGAGAGTGCAGATAAACTGGATCGAACCCAGAGGAGATCAAAGTTCCTATTGACCGTGATTTGCTAGTGTGTCACTGTGCACATATTGTCTCTGGGTAAAAAATGCACAGTACAAGATTTATCTGCACACTGGTTATTACAAATTAGAGGGGAGATTATTACAAATTAGAGGGGTATTGGAGGGAAGGAGGGGAGACCTCCAGTGTCCCTGATGCCCTCACCTACAAGATGTGCAGCTTGTAACCCTGCACTTCAATGAGCTGCAACTTGAAATGGGTGAATTCCAGATCATCCAGCAGTTGGAGGGGGTGATAGATATGACATGAAGAGAAGTGAGTTACTCCCAAGGTGTAGGACACAGGAAACTGGGTGAGAGTCAGGAAGGGGAATGAGGTTAAATATCCATCGCAGAGTACTCTTGTGGCCATTTCACACAACAACAGGTGGACAACTTTAGTAGCTGTTAGGGGAATTACCGGGCAGAGGAAAGTCAAAAGGCTGATAGGGGATTCGTTAGTTAGAGGAACAGAACAAGAGGGGACGAATATCCTAGTGGTAAGGCTTGCTAGTGGTAGTGAGCAGGGGAGGGGGTGATGTGGTTAAAATAAGTTGTAGGGGGAATGGGAGCCAGAATGACAACAGATAGTGGAGAGGGTGAATTGAATTGACTTTATTAGATACATACTTCATAAACATGATGAGTAGAAATATTTACCTTACATCATCTAAATGTGCAATGTGTAATTTATAGTAATTTATAATAGATAGTTTGCACATAGGACAGTCAATATAACATCGAAATGCAATTGTATCAGCATGAATTAATCAGTCTGATGGCCTGGTGGAAGATGATGTCCCGGAGCCTGTTGCTCCTTTTGCTGTGGTACCGTTTCCTGGATGGTAGCAGCAGGAACAGTTTGTGGTTGTGGTGAATTGGGCCTGTTTGACCCTGATATTCGTTGGGCCCTTTTTACACACCTGTCCGTGTAAATGTACTGAATCGTGGAAAGTAGATTGTGCAATGTATAATTTCCTTGTTTATATTTAGAGACATTTTTTGGTGTATAAAATGATGAGGGGTATTGAGCGTGTGAGTGGCCAGAGTAGTGTTTTTTTATTTTCCCAGGGTTGAAATGGTTAATGCCGCTTTTCCACACTTCCATAGACCCTTTGTCCATCTCCTGAGTAAATAGAGATGGAAAAATATTTAAGATGTCCCCCATCTGCTTTGTTTCCACACGTGGATTGCCATTCCGGTCTTCCAGAGGACCAACTTTGTGCCTTGCAATCCCTTTGCTCTTAATCTATCACTAGAATCCCTGAGGATTATCCTTCACCTTTTCTGTGACAGCAACCTCATGCCATCTTTTAGCCATCCTGATTTATTTCTTATGTGTTCTCTTGCATTTCTTCTACTCCATAAGAAACTGACTGCCTATCCCTGTTATGCAATTCCATTTTGTGCTTTACCAGGGTCTCAATATCTCTTGCAATCTAAGTTTCCCTACAGTTTCTATCTTTACCTTTTATTCTGACATACCCGCTCTGATACCGCTTTCAAAATTTCACTTTGAAGGCCTCCCATTTTCCAAGCCCACCTTTGCCATAAAGCAGCCCGTCCCAGTCCACAGTTGCCAGATCCTAGTGTTGATTCCAGGTGTTGATCCATGCCCTGAACACATCCACCTTTCCTACACTGCTCCTTGTATTGAAATATACAGGGCTCAGCATATTCACTGCACCATGCTCAACTTTTTCATTCCTGACTTTGTCTGAGGCCTGAACAACATCTGTCTCCACAACCCCTCCACTATCTGTTCTGTTATTCAGGCTCCCATTCCCCCTGCAACTTTAGTTTAACCCCCCTTACCCCCACCTCCCAGCATGCAGCTCTATCACCCCTTTGGCTTTCCTCTCCCAGATCAATAAAAAGGAGGTGCATACCAGGTACAGGCAGATAGGAACAAATGAGGTACTTATGAAATACAGGAAATTCAAGTGAACACTTATGAAAGAAATAAAAGAAGGCATGAGGTTACCCCACCAGACAAGGTGAAGGAGCATTGTCAGGGATTCTGCAGATATGTTAAGAGCAAAAAGATTGCAAGGGAAAAAATTAATTCTCTGGAAGATCAGAATGGTAGTCCATATGAAGGGATAACATAGACTTGGGGAGATTTTTTTTGCATCCGTATTTACTCAGGAGATGAACACAGAGTCTATAGAAGTGAGGCAAAGCCACATCAACTTCATGGACCCTGTACAGATTACAGAGGTGGAGGTGTTTGCTGTCAGGCAAATCAGTGTGGATCAATCCCCAGGGCCTGACATGTTGTTCACTATGACCCTGCGGAAGACAAGTGCAGAAATTATTGGGGCCTTAGCACAGATATTTAAATCATCGTTAGTGACGGGTGAGGTACTGGAGGATTGGAGGACAGACAATGTTGTTCTGCTGTTCAAGAAAGGCTGTAAAAATAAACTAGGAAATTATAAATTGGTGAGCTTGACATCAGAACTGGGAAAGTTGTTGGAATGTGGGTGTAGGAACCAAGTATATACTGTAAGTATTTGGATAGGTGTGGACTGATAAAGGATAGACAGCATGGCTCTAGCCAATCTTATAGAGTCTCTCGAGGAAGTTATCAGGAAAGTGGATGAATGCAAGGCAGTGGATGTTGTCTACATGGACTTTAGCAAGGCACTTGACAAAGTCTCATATGGGAGGTTGGTCAAGAAGGTTCAGTCACTCAGCATTCAAGATGAGATAGTAAATTGGATGAGACACTGTCTTTGGGAGAAGCCAGAGTGTGGTAGCAGATGGTTGCCTCTCTGACTGGAGGCCTGTGTCTAGTGGTAGCCACAGGGATCAGTGCTGGATCTGTTGTTGTTTGCCATGTATATCAGTAATCTGGATGATAGTGTGGTTAACTGGATCAGCAAATTTGTGGATGACAAGGCTGGGGGTTTAGCGGACTGCGAGAAGACTATCATGGCTTGCAGTGTGATCTGGACCAGGTGGGAAAATGGTTTTAGAAATGGAAAATGGAACTTAATGCAGACCAGTGTGAGTTGTTGCACTTTGGTATGACCTACCAAGGGAGGTCTTTCACAGTGACTGGTCGGGCACAGAGGAGTGTTGTGGAAGAAAGGGACCTGGGAATACAAGTCCTTAATTCACTGAAAGTGGTAGATAGGGATGGAAAGAATGATTTCAGCCCATTGCCCTTCATGAACCAAAGTACTGATAACAATAGATGGATGTTATGTTGACTTCTAGAAGACATTGGTGAGGCCTAACTTGGAGTATTGTGTGCAGATTTGGTCACCTACCTACAGGAAAGATGTAAAAGAAGTTCAGAGATTTCAGAGAAAATTCACAAGGATGTTGCCATGTCTGGAGGACTTGGGTTATAAGGAAAGCTTGAACAAATCAGCACTTTATTCCTTGGAATGCAGAAGATTGAGGGGAGATTTGATTGTGATAGAGAGGCACAGATAGTGTTAATGCAAGCTGGCTTTTTCCATGAAGATTGGATGGGACGACAACCAGAGGCCATGGGTTAAGGGTGAAAGGTGAAATGTTAAGGGGAACATGAGGGGAAACTTCTTCACACAGACGGTTATCCAGCAGTGGAATGAGCAGCTAGCACAAGTGGTGCATGCGAGCTCGATTTCAACATTTAAGAGGTTTATGTTGGTACCTGGATGGTAGAGGTGTGGGAGTGGGCTGTTTAAATAGTTCAGCACAAACTGGATGTCCCAAAGGGCCTGTTTCTGTGTTGAAATTTTCTATGATTGTGACAAGAACTTGAAATAATACAAAAATTCACTCTAACCCCTTTTGACAGCTGTGTGAACCAACCAGTCATTTCAGCAGGAATTTTTTATATGGCGTTAAAACAGTGGCACTTTAAGTTAATAATACATAAAAGAAGATCCCAGCTGCACGTCAAGAAAAACTATTTGTGTGAGAGTGTTTCAGTTACTGTGGGGCGAGGAACCCATGCAGCTCAGTGGGAACAGGGAATAATACCAATGGAGAGAGTCAAACTGAGCCAGGAGATGGCAGAAATGCCCCATTCTTATAGAAACAGGAAGAGCATCAGGGAATTGATGGTCATTCCAGATACCAGCACTCTGCCCAGTAAAGAGATGATTTCTCTGTCCAACTTTCGTTGAACCTCACTGTGACAGTGTGATACCAGATCAAACCTTGGCAACTCAAGTGATCTCATCTGAAATGTTGTCCTACACCCATTGATGGATTTTGTAAATCTTTTTACAGGTTAAAAATGAGAAGGAATTCGTCTCCAGGAAGCTCAAACACACCACGCCAGTTTTGTTGTCTCTGTCTAGATATTTAAGAAGTGGAGCAAAGGATCCTTCTTGCTCAGACAGTGGGGAGGGATTCACTCTATCATCTGACCAACTAGCAAGCCCGGCATTTTACACAGGAGAAAGGCCGTTCACCTGCTCAGACAGTGCGAATGGATTCACTCGGTTATCACAATTGAAGGTACATCAGCAAGTTCACACTGGGCAAGGCCATTCATCTGTTCTGTGTGTGAGAAGGGGTTCAGTCGGTCTTCCCACCTGTGGACACACCAGTCAGTTCACACCACTCTGGGCAGAGGCTGGTCACCTGCTGAATTTGTGGGGAAGGATTCACTCAGTCATCTGACCTAATGGCTCACCAGCGGGTTCACACTGGGGAGAAGCCATTCACCTGCTCAGTCTGTGGGAAGGGATTCACTTATTTATCCCAACTACAGAGTCATCAGCGAGTTCACACCGGGGAAAAAGCGTTCACCTGCTCAGAATGTGGGAAGAGATTCACTTTCTCATCCACCCTACAGAGACACCAGCGAACTCACACTGGGGAGAAGCCATTCACCTGCTCAGTCTGTGGGAAAGGATTTACTCAGTCATCTGCCCTACTGGTACATCAGCAAGTTCACACTGGAGAGAAGCCGTTCACCTGCTCAGTCTGTGGGAAGAGATTCACTAATTTATCCAGCCTACAGAGACATCAGCGAGATCACTCTGGGGAGAAGCCATTCACCTGCTCAGTCTGTGGGAAGCGATTCACTAATTTATCCAGCCTACAGAGACATCAGCGAGTTCACACTGGGGAGAAGCCATTCACCTGCTCAGAATGTGGGAAGAGATACGCTGACTCTTCCACCCTACAGAGTCATCAGCGAGTTCACACTGGGGAGAGGCCGTTCACCTGCTCAGTCTGTGGGAAAGGATTCACTTGGTCATCTGACTTACGGAGTCATCAGCGAGTTCACACTGGAGAGAAGCCGTTCACCTGCTCAGTCTGTGGGAAGAGATTCACTCATTCATCTCACCTACACAGTCACCAGCGTGTTCACACTGGGGAGAGGCCGTTCACCTGCTCAGTCTGTGGGAAGGGATTCACTCGGTTAGCTAACCTACAGAGACACCAGCGAGTTTACACTGGGGAGAAGCCGTTCACCTGCTCAGTCTGTGGGAAGGGATTCACTCATACGTCCCACCTACAGAATCACCTGCGAGTTCACACTGGGGAGAGGCCGTTCACCTGCTCAGAATGTGGGAAGGGATTCACTCAGTTATCCCACCTACAGAGACACCAGCGAGTTCACACTGGGGAGAAGCTATTCACCTGCTCAGTCTGTGGGAAAGGATTCACTCGGTCATTCACCCTACTGGTACATCAGCGAGTTCACACTAGGGAGAAGCCATTCACCTGCTCAGTCTGTGGGAAGGGATTCACTCAGCCATCTACCCTACTGGTACATCAGCGAGTTCACACTGGGGAGAGGCCATTCACCTGCTCAGTCTGTGGGAAGGGATTCACTCAGTCATTCACCCTACAGAGACACCAGCGAGTTCACACTAGAGAGAGGCTGTTCACCTGCTGAGAATGTGGGAAAGGATTCACTCAGTCATCCCACCTACTGGCACACCTGTCAGCTCACAATGGGGAGTAGCCATTGTTATGAATCCCTAGGTTTTGTTTGCTGTGGACTGTCATTTTAAGAGAGAGAGAGAGAGAGATTAAGAAGGCAAATCAGTCTGACTTACAGCTTGTTTTCATCGTGTGCAGCTTGTTTAGTTTTAACCGAGGACACAGACACTCAGAGTCAGACGGAGACAAAGGAGGAAAAATGGAAGAATCGAAACCAGGGAACTAGTGGCCAAGGGTCACTGTTTGGAACTTTCCTTTGCCCACAAGGGTGGGCTAATTATCGATTCACCGTACATCGAATGCGTGGTTGTCACCTCATTTGATCCATAGGAGTGGATCTGATTTGGCGTATCCTGTGGAGACCACTTAAGTGTTAACCATTGCCTGGCTGTGGTGTGGTAATTCATTAAGACAATACCAATTATGACAAGTCACTTCGGGTGATAATTAGTATGTGGATTTGGAAGGATGACAGATAAAATCTACAGTGACTGTTGTCTCGTTTTACCACCATGGAACCTGTGGAATACAACATAATTGCCTTCTCTCAATATTTACCCTGGATTACAAATATCTCTCTCTCATCACCTATTCTGTGGTTGAACTGAACTTTCATACTTTACCATCTCAAGACTCCAAGCCTTGTTTCCCCCGAGCTCAATAGTTTGGGAGTTATATCTATACACATTTATACACATAACACTCACGAGGAAATCTGCAGATGCTGGAAATTCAAACAACACACACAAAATGCTGGTGGAACACAGGTCAGGCAGCATCTATAAGGAGACGAACTGTTGACGTTTCAGGCTGAGACCCTTCGTCAGGACTAACTGAAAGGAAAGATAGTAAGAGATTTGAAAGTAGTGGGGGGAGGGGAAATGCGAAATGATAGGAGAAGACCGGAGGGGTTGGGATGAAGCTAAGAGCTGGAAAGGTGATTGGCGAAAGTGATACAGAGCTGGAGATGGGAAAGGGTCATGGGACAGGAGGCCTCGGGAGAAAGAAAGGTGGAGGGGAAGCACCAGAGGGACATGGAAAATAGGCAATTAAATATGTCAGTGATGGGGTAAGAAGGGGAAGAGGGGCATTAACGGAAGTTAGAGAAGTCAATGTTCATCCCATCAGGTTGGAGGCTACCCAGCTGGTATATAAGGTGTTGTTCCTCCAACCTGAGTTTGGATTAATTTTGACAGTAGAGGAGGCCATGGATAGACATATCAGAATGGGAATGGGATGTGGAATTAAAATGTGTGGCCACTGGGCGTAGTCTGTTGCTGCTGGTTCGTTTCTAAATCATTATGGTTTGTAACAAAATGGGACCTGCGTCTGGGATATGAACAAATTTAAGGATTGATTTATTATCGATTTCATTGGGGAAATCCCTTTTGATTTATTTGTGTGTGGAAAACCAGCAGCAATGGATGTTGATAGATATCTGGAAGTGTGAACCTCTCAGGCATTAGAGGACACCAGAAGGATTGAGTTGTTGAGTATTGCTAAAACGTTAATACTTGCTAAGGTGAAATTGACAATAAGGAGGGCACAGATGCAGAGTGTAATAGCTGAACATTATGTATCTGAGGGTGTATTTAAAGTGGAGGAGTTGGAGCTGTTTCCTGAAAGTAAACCTAGTGATCTTGAGCTCCAGTAGAAAAATTAAAGATGGAGGCTCCGGAAAGGCAGAGTCAGTTTCAGGCTGGAGAGGCAGAAAAGCAGAAAGAAAATTCTCTTACAAAGTGTAATTAAGGGGAAGGCTTAGCAAGCCTATTCTGCTTTGACAGTTGCTGAAGCAGCTTATTATTTATTTATTTATGCTGCCCCAATCATCGCCACTGGGCTATAAATGTGCAGGAGCAGTGTGTGGTTCAGTGCTTTGCTCAAGGACACACACGCTGCCTCGGCTGAGGCTCGAACTCATGACTTTCAGATTGCATGTTCAACACCTTAACCACATGGCCACGCACCACACATTATGACATTGTGAAACAGGCTGTGCTCAAAGCTTACGAGTTGGTCCCAGAAGCAGACAGGCAAAAGTTTAGAAATTTGAAGAAATCTGTGAACCAGACATACGGAATTTGCTTATGAGAAATTTGTGTGCATTGACCGCTGGTGCACATCTGAACATGTAAATGATGATTTTAACAGCTTGAAAGAGTTGGTTTTAATTGAAGAATTCAGAAGATGCATCCCTGATGACATAAAGACGTATTTAGATGGAAATGATGCTGCCACTATGCAGGAATCTGCTGGATTAGCAGATCAGTTTGCTTTAACTCATAAAGTTATGTTTACCCTGAATAAGAGTTTCCAAAAGGCACTTGTCAAGTTGTGGGTAAATCTAATGAGCTCACCCCAGTGGCCTGTACCTGCATTTGGTGAACCCTTTTCCAAAGTTATAGTGGATTGTGTTGGCCCATTGCCAAAGACTAAAGTTGGCCATCAGTACCTGCTAATTATTATGTGTACTGCATCCAGATTCCCAGAGGCAATACCTCTCAGAAATATTAAAGCTAAAACTGTGGCAAAGGCTCTTACCAAGATTTTCACTTTATTCGATTTGCCTTAAGAAATCCAGTCTGATCAAGGATGTAATTTTACATCTGGATTATTCCAGCAGGTAGTTTCTGAACTGGGAGCAAAACAAATTGCATCATCTGTGTACCATACAGAATCACAAGGGGCTTTAGATAGATTTCATTCTACCCTCAAAACAATGATTAAGACATATTGTGTTGAAAATGGAAAAGACTGGGATGAAGGAATACATTTGCTTTTGTCCACAGAAAGAGTGTCAGTACAGGAATCACTGGGCTTTACTCCATTTGAACTTGTATTTGGTCACAGAGTGACCTTTGACCTTGTTAAAAGGAACGGTGGATTGATGGGGATGTTCATGTTAACTCGTTAGACTGTTTTAAAGTTCAAAAATAAACTACACCAAGCCTGTAGTCTAGCGAGATTTCTCAAAACAAAATGAAGTGTTGGTTTGATAACAGGGCTCGCGAAAGAAAATACCAGGTGTGAGATAAGGTGCTTGCCTTACATTGACGAATCCACTTCAGGCGAAATTCAATAGACCGTATGAAATAGTCTCCCAAATTAATGATGTGAATTATGTTTTTACAACACCCAACTGACTTGAACTAACACAAGTGGTACACATAAATATGATAAAACCTTTTTTGACAAGCAGGTACCATCTGTGTGTGTTGTTGTCAAAACAAATGAGACTGGCAACCCTGAGAATGAAACAATTGACTCGTCTGAGACTTTACACAAGCCAAACATGGTCCCAGTTAGGCTAATGAACTCGGTTGTTCCAGAAAACATTGCTAACAAGTTGTCTCATCTGCAGCCAAAGCAACAACAACAGCTGAAGGAATTAATTCTGAAGTTTAAAGATTTATTTCCTTATGTTCCCAAGCAAACCACGGTCGCAGAACATGATGTAGATATTGGTCAAGCCAAACCGATTAAACAACTCCCAAAGCGCATTAATGTAGAAAAGTGTAAATTGGCTGACCAGGGAATTGAGTATATGCTGGAGAATGGTATTATTAGGCCTTCAAAATGAGATTGGAGTCACCCTGCATTATTGTGCCCAAACCTGATTGTAGTGTTAGATTTTGCATTGATTATAGAAAGATAAATGCAGTAACAAAAACAGATGCCTATCCTATCCCTAGGGTGGATGATTGCATCGATAAGGCTGGAAAAACTAATTTCTTACAAAGATTGATCTGTTGAAAGGGTATTGGTGTGTTCCATTGACAGACAGAGGTAGAGAAATTTCTGCATTTGTGACACCATCTGGGTTGTATGAATACAATGTTTTGCCTTTTGGAAGGAAAAATGCTCCAGGAACATCCCAGAGAATGATTGATTTTGTAATTCGAGGGTTAGAACACACAGATACCTATATTGATGACTTAGTTACAGGGAGTGGCACTTGGGAAGAGCATAACTCTGCAGTAGAAAAGCTATTTGACAGGCTTTCCTAGGACAACCTTACAGTTAACTTGGCTAAGAGTGAATTTGGCCATGCCAGTGTGACCTGTCTTGGGTATGTTGTAGGTCAAAGCAAGTTAGCTTCTGTTCGGGCAAAAGTCCAGGCAATTTCTCAAGTTCCTATTCTGACTGCTAAGAAGGCTCTTAGAAGGTTTCTGGGAATGGATGGATATTATCGTAAGTTCTGTAAGAACTTTGCTGCTATCACTCTTCCTCTGACGAATCTCCTGAAGAAGGGTGAAAAGTTTGTTTGGACCGAGCCTGGTCAGAAGGCATTTGATTGATTGTTATCAGTATTTGAGATTAGGCCAATCAATGTAGTGCTGTCAGCAAAATTTAATTAGCAGATTGGAGCTGTGGGTGGCAACATAAGTCATGGGTGCACAGAGAGTAAAGGAGGGGGCCAAAGTGACAACCCTGTGGGGTATGTGTGCTGAGGGTCAGAGAGACAGAGGAGTTGGAGCCCACACTTACTTCCTGCTGGTGATCTGACAGGAAGTCCAGGATCCAGCTACACAAGGCAGGGTGAAGGCCGAGGTCTCTGAGCTCCTTGTCGATACTTCACGCCTTTGTATGGCTACTTCTCTGCCCATGACTGCAAGGAACTGCAGATAACTTTGGAGAGCAGAGAACATCAGAGAAACAAGCCTCCACTCCATGGACTCTTCCTACACTTCCTCTCCCTTGGAAAAGCAGGCCATGCACTCAAAGAACCTCATTACCTAGACATTCTTGCAGCAAACCCGCTCCCACATCGGGGAAGAGATACAAAAGCCTTAAAGTGCGTAACACCAGGCTAAAGGACGGCTTCCTGTCTGCAGTTATAAACCAAATGAATGATAAAATGGACTCAACCTCACAATGTAACTCGACGTGACCCTGCACCATATGTCTAACTGCCCTGCACTTTCTCTGCAGCCATAATGCTTTGTTACAGTGATTATTTTGTTGTATATCATCTCAATGTACTGTTGAAATGTATCCATCTGTGTGGATGGTACATCAGGCAAGATTTTCACTGTAGCTCAGTACATGATGATAATAAACAAATTCACCATTTTAATTGTGTGGAAATATTAGACAGACTGAGCTTCTGCCCTAGAAGCTCAGAAGGAAACTGAACTGTTGTCATTTCTGTGGAAAGCAAATATATGGAAAATGCTTCAATCTCACATTACGATCTGCAGTAACTTGGATCAGGTGACCGGTGGTGGGTCTCCCATATCAATATCAGAATCAGGTTTAATAGCACCGGCATGTGTCATGAAATTTGTTGTCCCTGCGGTAGCAGTAGAACCCAATTCATAACAATAGTTATTAACAATTGTGATTTAAAATAAGAATATACATATATATAGTACAAAAATGGAAAAAAAAATGTAATTATCTATTTTAATTGTGTGGAGCAATTTGACTGACTGGGTTGTTGCTTTGGAAATTCTGAAGTGAAGCTGAACTAAACTTTACACATTTATGAGCTCAGATAAATACAAATGGCTAAATTCTCACATGAACGGGTCAGACACCCAGAAACATTGGCTGCACTTCAGCACCTCAAAACAGTGGAGTGAAACATGCAGAAACTATTGCAGAGAAAAAAAAACATTGTCCACTCACAACGAGAGGACGTGACAGATCCGGATCTCACTGCCTTGTCTGAACGGGGAAAGGTGAAGCTACACGTACACGGAGAGCAGTGACCCGCAGATGCTGCAGATCTGCAAAATAACATGAATGGGAAACGGGATCAGGTGACGGGTGGAAGGTCTCCCTCCTGAACCGGTGACTCTGCTCCTTGCCCCTCACACGCTGCCCGACCCATCCACCACATTATTCCATATTTATCCCAGATACATGATTATTTTTCCACACCATATCTTCCCTGATCCCTTTCCCTCCACCCCCAGGTCACAGAGTCACCGGCTCAATTCCCATCCAGGTCCAAAATATAATTCAGACCCAAACAGGAAATATTCACGTTTCATTTAAATCAGTTCTGTGTTTATAAACACTAATTTCTATTCACATTCCTCCAGAGCCTTGCTGGACAGGAACCCTGAAACATCAAGTGAGAAACAGCAGGAGGTGGCCATTCAGCCCCTCTAACCATCAGCAAGATGGCGGCTGCTCTCCCATCTCAGCCACATGTTTCTGCCCGATCCTCATTTCCTCAATCCCTTCGGTCTCCACACATCTGGCGGCCTCTGTTCTATATGAGGACGATCACTGAGTCTTCACCGCCCTCTGTGGTGGGGATTTATAAACATTCACCACCCTTGGAGTGAAGACATTTCCCCTCATCTCAGTCCCAGACAGTCCATCCCTGTTTCAGAGACTTGGATCCCTGGTTCAACCGGTAATGATGTTGTGCAGTTCAATGTGTTCACCTCTCAGTCCTCGATTCTCCAAATGAGAGGGTTATCACATTTGATCTTTCTTTATATGATGACCCCACCACCCCAGGGATCAGTCTGGTGAATCTTCATTGCACTCTCTGTAAAACAAATAATCTCTAACCTATTGGTTCATCCTCTATGGAATTAATTTCCATCTTCTGCAGCCCCGATTTGCCCCAACCACTCACCTCCCACCCCTATCACTATTTCCACCTTCCCACCTCCCCCCTCACCTGGATCCACCTCTCACTCCCCAGCTCTTGCCCCATCCCCACCCCTCACCTCTTTTCTCTGACTATTTCCCGACCACTCTCAGTCCAGAGGGAGGGTCTCGGCCCGAAATTTCCCTCCACAGATGCTGCCCGACCCACTGAGTTCCTCCGGCAGTTTGTTCTTTGGTCTGTATAACCCGTGTTAGTATGGGGATCGGGATTTTACACCATATTCCAGGTAAAATGTCAACAAAGCACAAATAATTGTCACTTTGCCCGGATCACTGGCCCCGCTTGCAGGGCAACAGTCTGCCGGTGTTTGCCCCCAGTGTGGTGAATCCCTCCGCTCGACACCACCGTGGGCTCAGACATTTCCACAGATGAGCCCCTCCTGTCCCCACCGGGACAAACATCCTGTCCGCCCCCTCTCTCACCATCTTCATCCTTTCAATAAAATCCCCCCTCTCCCTCCCTCCCCGGGGAACCGGCATCAAACCGATGGGCCGAGCGGTCTCCTCCTACCTCTCAGCGATACATCAGACTCCGGCCGCAGGAGACGCTTCACAAACGCCCCAACTTCCCTCGGAGGGAAATGGAAATAAATCAGAAAGCGGACATTTACTTTGAGGTTTTCTCCGCTCCGGTCGGCGCTCGAGCGGGAGACGGACTCAGCGGGGTAACGCCCACTCGGCCTGTCCGCCTCCGCGACTGGTTGTAACCAGTGATTGACATCGCTTCGCACCAATGAGAATAGCGCAGCTCCTGAATCCTCTGTTGACAGCGGTGGGGGGGGGGGGCTGGTCACGTGATTATTAGCCCAGCCGTTAAACCTGTAAAGCTCGAGCACAGCAGCGCGTGGGTGACGTAAGACACCGCGCACGTGAGGGCAGATCCCGGTGTCGGGAGCCCGTGTGTGACGTCAGTCGCGCGTGGGGGGGAGGAGCTGTGTGACATCACCTGTGGGATTGCGCTGGCATTTAAAAGCACCTGAATGGACGTTTCAGTGGGACAACAACATTAATCACGGGTTTCATCGCTGAATCCAGTGTTGTGGGATGTAAAGTCCCCTGTTATGTGTCCGGCTGTGCCGTGTTGTTGGTGGAGTGGGCAGCGTGGTGTTTGTCTCGATTCGGGTCACAACACCAGAATTGCCAGCGGGGTCCACACACAGTGTATTAGTCAACAGAAAACCTCTCGTCCCTGCAGTCTTTGTCTCCTGGTAAACTCAACACCCTGACAGTGTGGACCATAGATACCCCTTCCTCTCAGAGTCAGGGGATCATTCAGACAACTGATCGCTGAGAGGAATTATATTTATTGGTCATTAAAGTTCACCCAGATTCGTTTGGACGGATTTGATGCGGAGTTCGGGGGTTTCACAGTGGACGGCCGAACTGTCTCCGTTGTCCAAACATCCTTCCAGGTGAGGCGACACTTCACCTGTGAATCTTCCGGCGTCGCCCGTTGTGTCCGCTGCTCCAGATGCGGCCGCCTCCACACTAGTGACACCGGCTCCTCCGCGGTTGTGCGGGGTAGGGGTGTTTTTATCGGGTGTCGATTTTATTGTTCCCTTTTGTGCGGGAGGTGTGGTTTTTGGGGTTTGAAGATTGGGATCCCGTACTTCTTGATCCGGGGGGTGGGGTAGGTTTGATTTTTCTCTGTGAACGACTTTCATGCTCTTTCTTTGTTTCGTGGTTCTCTGGAGAAGAAAAAAAACAGTTGTTTATGGATATCTGCTTTAATAATAAACTAACCTTTGAACTATCCGCTCCGAGCGGGACTTCCCGGTGTCCAAACATTTTCATTCCGATTTCCATTCCCGTTGCTACCCGGCCTGCTGTGTTCGGCCAGCATTTTGTTTGTGTTGCTTTGGATTTCCAGGATCTGCAGACTGTCGTGTTTGTGATTTTCCTCTCCGTTGTCCCTCCGGCCTCCGGTCACTGGTGGCGCTGTGCGGATCTCCGGCCACTGGTGGCGCTGTGCGGATCTCCGGCCGTCGGCAACAATTAGCAGACCTCCGGCCACCGATGGCGCTGCGGAGAAACGCCTGTGAACGCATGCGCGGTGCCGACTGCAGCTGTTTGGCGGTTCTCTGATTCGAGCAGGGGTGAGTAGGGAATGATCCCGGTGTTGTGTAAATGTGGGCCGGTTGCATTGGGAAAGAGCCGGGTCCGAGCTCTACCGGACGGCTGGAGCAGGGGTGCAGTGGCAATTTTTTAGCTGCCGGATCTGTCCGGGGGGAGGAGGTTGGTTGATTGATAAGTTCGCGGCCTGAAGTTATACAGCGCTCGGTACCTGCACGTGTAGTTCAACTCTTTGAGTGATTATGCAGAAAGTTTGAAACTAATAACTTTTGTGGTATTTCTGTTTCAGATAATTGAAAATTGCTAGGTTTTGTAAAATTGAATCCTTCCACCTTAGGCCACGAACGTATCAATCACCCTTAGTTTGTGACACCCAATTTGTGTACCTACGCCTTTCATGTACTGAACAACTTCCTTGCCCCATTCGTGTAATGAGCAGGTACACAAATTGGGTGTGACATATATAGGGCTTCTTGTAACGTCAAGCAGTAAACCAAGATGAAAGAAATATATGAATTCCAGAGCTCCACAGAAATATAGTGATAGTTAAGACATTAACAAGGTTATAGCCTCTCACTACATTTCAGTGTATATCTGGTACAATTAAACATATAATACTTAATTTAATAATATGACAAAGTATTACACAGTTGCACTTAACTGATTATCATAGAATATAATTATCAAGCAAGTAAAATAACTTTGTTTGCTTAGAAGTCAAAGGGTTTTTAGTGAGAAAAATGTACTTTAGGCTTAGCGAGTAATCCACGGACCACCACAGATGTAGCCTTACTAATACGACTGAGTCGGAGCAGACGGCAGGGCCCGCAGCGCTTAGCAGTGTTACTCAGAGGTATAAAAATAACAGAAATAAAGCAATTCATTTTTTACACTTTTAGCCCCTAAATTGGAACCAAGTAATCCAGTATGAAAAAAGAACGTCTGATGAACTATTGCTAAAGCCATGAATATTGGTGAATATTAGTCTCAAAAGCTGTAGGTTGGCAACTCTGCCTTGTACCGTTTCTCTCGGAGAAATGGTTGGACAGGAAGTGTACCTGTGAGTGTCGATACTCACAATATCCTCACACGTCGGTTGTTACATGGTTAGACCTTTACAGATCCTGTTTAGTCTTTAAATATATAAAAATTTAAAGAAGCTTGAATCTTTACATAAATTATTATCACATCTATACGAATAGAAAATATTGTATTTTGGAAGTGATAAATGTTAACGGGAGGAGAGCAACCATTTGGGAGGTTTGGAAATGTGTTTTGTCTCGGCTGTGAGGAAATGGGCTGTTCCATGTTTAAACAGTAGAAATAGACCCTGAGTTTGGTGTTCAAACTGTGTTTGGAAATCCACCCCCCCTCACTGTCACACAGTGGAAATCAGGTAGCTGTGCTGGAGATCTACACTAAAAACTGAAAATGTTTGAAGTCATTCTGATGAAATGTTATTAATTGAATTGTATTGTAAGCTGTTCCTTACCTGCTGAGTGTTTCTGGTAATTCCAGTTTCTTTTTATTTCTTGGTTTATATTTCATGAAATGGACCTGTTTTAAACTGGAAATGAAAATGGCTGTGATAGTTTGTAGGCCTCCGTTGGAGTCTCTGCAAGTCTCTGATGGTTCTGGACCTGTGCTCAATGGAGTTCAGAGGGACGGTGGGGGTGGTGGGAGATGTATGGTTAAGTAAACCTACTGAATGCTGAAAAGCCTAGATACAGTGGACATGGTGAGGATGTTTCCATTAGACGCAGAGTCTGTGATCTGACAGCACAGTCTCAGAATAAAGATGCTTCCCTTTAAAACTGAGATGAGAAGAATTTTTTGGCTAAAAGATGTCTGATCTGTGGAATTTGTTGCCGCAGAAGTTGGTTGAGGCTGCCATTTGGGTATATTTATGACAGAGATTAATATATTCATGATTGCTGAGTAGCTTCAGGGTTACAGGAGGAAGACAGGAATATGGTGTTGGAATGAAAATCAGCCCTGGTTGAATGGTGGGCAGACCAGATGGATTGAATCACCTAATTCTGTTCCTGTGTCTTATGTCTTACCATAACAGAATGATGGCTCCTTCTTATCCCATATCGTCTGTGACATGTGAGGGACAATAAAAGATTGTTCACTGAGATCATTAAATCTGCCTTCAGTGTTTAAATTTCAGTGAGTTTTGTTCTTAGTAACATTACGCAGAAATGTTTGGTTCTCCTTTTCATTATTAATGTGCTTCATTGTCTCTCTGGTTAAAGTTAGACCTGTGGGGAGAGATTTATTTGAAGAAAAACCCCAACTGGAGGCAAACCACGACTGAAGACGAGGGAACAGCAACAAGTGAACCAGCCCGAGGATTGAGAGCATCAACTGGAGAGAACCCATCTGACTCGGAGATTCCAGTGATTCAGTCAGGAGAAAGTTTGGTGAGTCTCATTTACTCAAACACTGGTCCTTTAGACATTACATACCTGTACAAAGGAAGGTAGGAAATAGTTGGAGTGAGACTGAATGTGTCCAGAAGAACCAGTTATGCCTCTGTCAGACCCAGGTGCAATCACTCCAGGTCTGGTAATGTGCTTCCAGCAGTCCAGCCCTTTGAAACCACTCCCATTCCCTCACAGTGGTTACTCAGTTCAAGATCTTGCATCCTCTGTTGTAGCTTTTGGTCAGTTCTGAGTGGGGAGAGGGAAAGAGAGGGGAGTGTTTATGCTGACTGTCTTTCAAAAAGATTAATTGTTTGAACTTGCTGCAAACTCTCTCCCCATACCCTGTACTTTCTCAACTAAATTATTGACATAGATGACAAGTAGCAATGGGCGTAACCCCTGGGAAAGTCACTAAGCACGGGACTTGAGTCCAAGAAACAGGCAGTCACCATAACACTCTGCTTCCTACCACCCAGCCATTCCCAAACCCTGGGGCTCTGTAACAAACTCAATGTTAACAGAAAGATTAGTCAGTGATTAAGATGATGAGAAAATTGTGGCCTCCTGAAAGGACACGTGAGCTGAGCTGTCTGATTCAATGGACCAGATCCACCCTCGTTGACAATGTAATTTACCCCTTGCCCATCCACCCAGGTCATGTTACATCCGATCACCCACAGTACCCAAACCACCCTCCGTCCCCCCAGTGGCCCCACACCCTTCTGACCATTCACCCCACACCCACTCATAGACAGGCCCCCTTCACCTACATCCACCCTCCCAAGCTGGAGGGGAAACACAACAAACTGATCCCGCAATCCCGACTCAGGCGCAAATCTAAAAGACTGGAGAACCCGGTGCCTCCAGCTGTCTGGATCGATCCCAGCCCATTCCCACTGCAACCGGCCCTCGATTTACACAAACCCGAGATTAACTCTTTCCTCACCACTACCTGAACAGGAGAAACACCAGCATCAGCTGGGGTTGGCATTGCACTGCGATTTGCAGTAGGTCTCCGTATGCTGTGAAACTCCCCACTGTCAGACATGTAGACCAGAACCGTACGCGTTAAGACTCCCCACTGTCAGATATGTTGACCAGAACCGTACGTGTTAGAGCTCCCCACTGTCGGATATGTTGACCAGAATCATACACAGTAAATCTCAAGGCATGGAACCGTAATCGCATGGTGGATTTGTTCGGTGATTGTGAACATATGTGATTAACGACCCTGCAACTGGGGACTGAATAAATAGTTAGTCTAACAATTCTAATCAGACACACCATCTTCTCACATTTCTCCCTCATCCCTGTCTACGCACCCCGTTTCCCTCACCACTCCCTCCTCACAGTCCCTCTTCATCCTCCTGCCCTCTACTCCAGACCTCCCTTTTTATTCAGTCTCTCCCTCGCCATCTCACCTCTCCCTCACCCCTTCCATATCATCACCCCTCTCAATCATTCTTGCTTCCTCCCCACCTCTACCCTCCCCTTCCCTCTTCTCTATCCGCCTCAGTGACACTGCTACTTGACCATTCTCCCACTCTCTTTCACCTTCTGCCTTCCCCTCTCCATCTCCCCCTGTCTCATGCACCCTCTCACTTCAATCAAATTTGTCTCTCTCACTCAGTCACCTCCACCACTCTGTCACCTCCATTTCCAGCTCTCACCCTCTCTATCTCTCTCCCTACCTCCCACCCTCCCCCCTCTCTCAAACAGTCTCCCTGCTGGCTCCCGTATCCCACATTGTCTTCCCCTCTTTATCACCCTCTAAATCTACCACTCACCCCACACGTTCTCCCTCTTCGCTCCCTGTCAGTCCTCCTCCTCACCCCCCCCCCCCCCCCCCCATCACACCCCATGCTCACCACCTCATTGAATACAGTGGTATGCAAACAGCTGGGCACCACTGGTCAAACATTCTGTTACTGTGAATAATTTAGTGAGTAGAAGGTGAACTGATCTCCAAAAGTCATAAAGTTAATCACAAAACATTCTTTTCAACATTTTAAGTAAGATTAGTGTGTTATTAAAAACACAAAATGCTGGCAGAGCACAGCAGGCCAGACAGCATCTATGGGAGGAGGTAGTGACGACGTTTAGGGCTGAAACCCTTCATGAGGAGTTTAGTGTATTATTTCTGTTTTGTACAATTTTAGAGTGGGGAAAAAAAAGGAAAGGAGCACCATGGAAAAGTCTGGGCACCCCAAGAGATTTGAGCTCTCAGTTAAATTTTACCAAGGTCTCAGACCTGAATTAGCTTGTTAGGACAATGGCTTGTTCACAGTCATCGTTAGGACAGGCCAGGTTATGCAAATCGCAAAGCTTTATAAATACCCTGACTCCTCAAACCTTGTCCCAACAATCAGCAGCCATGGGCTCCTCTAAGCAGCTGCCTAGCACTCTAAAAGTTAAAATAAATGATGCCCACAAAGCAGGAGAAGGCTATAAGAAGATAGCAAAGCGTTTTCAGGTAGCCATTTCCTCAGTTCACAATGTAATTAAGAAATGGCACTTAACAGGAACAGTGGAGGTCAAGTTGATGTCTGGAAGACCAAGAAAACTTTCTGAGAGAACTACTCGTAGGATTCCTAGAAAGGCAAATCGAAACCCCCATTTGACTGTAAAAAGACCTTCAGGAAGATTTAGCAGCCTCTGGAGTGGTGGTGCACTGTTCTACTGTGCAGCAACACCTGCACAAACATGACCTTCATGGAAGAGTCATCAGAAGAAAACCTTTCCTGCATCCTCACCACAAAATTCAGTGTCAGAGGTTTTTCTGACATTGAGGGAGAGGTTGTTTTCTTGACACCAGACAGATGTTGTTCAGACCTCAGATAGAGTCAGCAATCAAATGCTTGAGCATGGTGCGATGAATGTGTTGAGCTGTGGAAGTCATGATGCAAGAAGCATCGTAGGAAAGCCAGATGAGCCCAGGGCATGGAATTGTGATATCGTAGGCATTACTGGGAATTGGTTGCACCCAACAGTCTGAGGGATGTAGAGGAACAAATTTGTAGAGAGTTCACAGACTACACCAAGAAGCAATAGTTGATATAGTAAGTGATTTTAACTTTCCATATATTGACTGGGACTCCTACACTGTAAAAGGACTAGATGGGGTAGAGTTTGTCAAATGAGCCTTAATCAGTACGTAAAACATCCGGCGTAGAAGTGTGCAATAAGCTGTTGGGAAACGATCCAGGGCTGGTGACAGAAATTAGTGAATGGGAACACTTTGTGTCTAGTGATCATAATGCCATGAGATTCCAAGAAAATATGGAAAAACAGAGATCTGGACCTCTCTTGAGATTCTAAATTGGAGAAAGATCAACTTTATGGTATTTGCAAGGATTTGACAAGTGTGGATTGGAACAGGCTGTTTTCTGGCAAAGGAGTACTTGGTAAGTGGGGATTCTTCAGAAGTGAATTTTTGAGGGTGTAGAGTTTGTATGTGCCTGCCAAAATAAAAGTTGAAAGTTAACTGGTGCAGGGAACCTTTGTTTTCAACTGATATCGAGGCCCCGGATATTTTGTTCCTCTAAATTCCTCAGGCTGTTGGGTGCTACCAAGACACATTAATGACTACAATATAATACTCCCACACCCTGAGCTCATCTGACTTTCTTTAGTTGTCTTCTCTTGGTTTCTAAAAGCTTATTTGCCCTCGCTTTGGCTTTTATGTTGGTTTTGGGTTCTCATTTCAGCCACGGTTGAGTCCTCCTGCCTTTCCAATGTTTCCATGTCTTTGGGATGTATTGATTACTCAGCTCCTGAGCTGCTCCCAGAAACTCCAGCCATTGCTGCTCTGTTGTCACTCCTACCTTTTCCCTTCCAAATAAGTTTGGCCAGCTTCTCTGTCACAGAAACGTGGAGAAGGTCAGAACAGAAACATGCCCACTCTGGACGAACAGAATGGTGACCTATACAGGAGACAAAATAGATGGGGGAGGTTTTAAATAGTAGTTTTGCATCTGTATTTGCTCAGGAGATGGACACAGAGTCGATAGAAGTGAGCCAAAGCAGCATCAACTTCATGGACCTTGTGCAGATTACAGAGGTGGAGGTGTTTGCTGTCTTAAGGCAAATTAGCATGGATAAATCCCCAGGGCCTGACAAGTTGTTCCCCAGGACCCTGTGGAAGACAAGTGCAGAAATTGTGGGGGTCCAAGCAGAGATATTTAAATCATCCTTAGTGACAGGTGAGGTACTGGAGGATTGGAGGACAGCCAAGGTTGATCCGCTGTTCAAGAAAGGCTCTAAGGATAAATGAGAAAACTTTATGTTAGTGAGCTTGACATCAGTAGTGGGAAAGTTATTAGAACATATGAGCAGGAACCGGATATATACCGTAGATTTCGCACTACAGAGCGCACCTGATTAAAAGCCGCTGGCTCTAATTTTAGAAAGAAAATCAATTTTGTACTTGTACAAGCCGCACCGGATTTTAGGCCGCAGGTGTCCCACGTTGTAATATGAGATATTTACACAGAAAGATATTACACGTGAGGATTTTTTAACTTTTAATTAAATCCGTATGGTAACATAAACAAATACATATTGCAAATGCTTTTTTTCGAACCGTGCCTCTAACACGGCTACTTTTAAATATACATACGTATCGGTAACACACAAATTACGTTGCGTATACTTTTTTACTGAACAGTGCACGAACAACATTCCAATATCTCCTAACGACTGGTAAAAAAATATATACTGCAGCCTACCAGGAAAAGTTATTGATCGCCTTTAACTTAAAAGCAGCGTTTTCGTTCGGGTCTAATGCGCTCGGGTCTAATGCGCTAGGCTAATGTGCTCGCACCCACCTTCCCATTTATCGCAAACCGGTATTTCCCACAAGACGCGGCGAAACCGGATGTGATGTCATAGTATCCCGGGATGTACAGAAAACAAATATACTTAACACTTTTAACTTTAACTAGAAAATACTAACAAATGAATAACTAAGCGAAAATATTATAAACTAAATAACTGCCATAAAGGCAGCACAATGCTTTTCTTCGAGTGTTTTCCATGTTGATGAGGGTGAGTACAAATGACTGATTTACAATAATTTAATTGTGAAAGTGCGCTTGATTTATCGTACAATTTCATTGGACCTCTGTGAACTACTCATCAATTTTATTGGTCTACTGTTACGAGGCAAAATGTTTTTGGCGGCATGAAATAAAACCATGCATTAGCCGCACTGTAGTAAAGGCCGCAGTGTCAAAGCTGTTCAAAGCGTGGGAAAAAAGTAGTGGCTTATAATCCGACATCTACGGTAAGTATTTGGATCGATGTGGACTGATTAAGGATAGACAGCATGGTTTTGTGCATGGTAGGTCATGTCTAACCAATCTTATAGAGTCTCTGGAGAAAGCTATCAGGAAAGTGGATGAAGGCAAGGCAGCTGATGTTTTCTACATGGGCACTTGACAAAGTCACAAATGGGAGGTTGGTCAAGAAGGTTCAGTCACTTAGCATTCAAGATGAGATAGTAAATTGAATGAGGCAATGGTTTTGGGAGATATTTAAGGAAACGTACGCTGCAACCTGAGTTTCTTCGGTTAGCGGACGATTTCCCTCCATGCCTCTCTGGCGTCGTGGGCAACCGCGTACGAGGCAAGTTACAGCAGTGGTTCCAAAGAAATCAGCAGCCCGTAACCCGGCATGGATGGAAAGTGTGCAGGGGAGCCGGCTGGATTCAAATTCAGGTTCATTCTGAAGTCCGGCACTGTTGCCACTGTGCCACCAGCCAGATCCGGAGATTTTTTTCAATATTTTTATTGATTGTGTGTGTATATATATATATATATATATATATATATATATATATATATATTTAATAAACTATAAAAAATGATAAAATGGTACCAAATACTGTATATTAGAAACACACTTATAATCATAGATAGATAGATAGATACTTTATTCATCCCCATGGGGAAATTCAACCTTTTTTCCAATGTCCCATACACTTGTTGTAGCAAAACTAATTACATACAATACTTAACTCAGTAAAAAAAATATGATATGCATCTAAATCACTTACTCAAAAAGCATTAATAATAGCTTTTAAAAAGTTCTTAAGTCCTGGCGGTTGAATTGTAAAGCCTAATGAATATATTCATGTAAATTGACTTAAATCATAATATTGAAATCTTCTAATTTTATCATTATACAAAAAAAATCTAATCCGCTACCAACAAAAAGCTGCTTGGTAAAAAAAAGAAAAAAAATGAAAAACGTCCTTATCATTATAAAGAACTAGATGATAATATGAGCCAACATCCGTACGTAACAACAAATCAAATGCTTTGAAAATAATTCAAAAATGGTCCCCATTATGTTTTAAAGTTTTTGATTCTGAAATTGAACACCGAATCTTTTCTAAATTTAAGCATGACGTAACATCACGTAGCCACTGATCAGGTATTTCCAAAATCATATCTTGCCCTCCAACAATACCAAATAAGGCAGTCAAAGGATTAGGCTTAAAATTAACTTTAAAAAGTGCAGAAAAGCTTTGAAATACTTCCTTTCAGTATTTTTCAAGCCTCGGCCATATCCGAAACATAAGAATCAATGAAGCTACTCCATAGTTGCACCTGTCACAATAGGGAGACATATCCAAATAAAAATGAGAGAGCTTATCCTTAGTCATATGGGCCCTACGGACTACTTTAAATTGTAGGAAGGGATGGCATGCATATAACGATGAAGTATTAACCAATTTATAAATTTCATTCCAGGTTCCTCAGAGATTGAAGTCTGCAAATCTTGTTCCCAGAGATTTTTAATTTTGTCTAAAGGAACATTTGTCATTCTCAACAGCATGCCATAAATATTGGATATTGAACCATTCTGAAAAGTTTTCAGATTAAAAATTACATCTAATAAATTCTTACCTGGACTTTTTGGAAATGTATGCAATTGAGACTGCAGAAATTCCCTAAATTGCAGATATAAAAAAAAGGTTTTTGGTAAGCTATATTTAGCTGACAATTGCTCAAGCGAAAAGACTTCCTCCAACTAACAAATCCTGGAAGCATTTAATACCCAGTCTATCCCATTCTTTAAAAACTACATCGATCAAAAAAGGTTTAAAAAATAGCTAGAACAAATAGGACTTGATAGAGAATGTCTCATTAAAACAAAATATTTTCTAAATTGTATCCAAATCCTCAAAGTATGTTTAACTACGAAACTGTCAGTTAGTTTACTTAAAAATAAAGGAAGTGAAGATCCAAGAAGAGAAATAATAGAGAATTTATGAACAGAATTAGCTTCCATAGAAACCCAAACAGGACAGTCCTCATGGTTAATATAGTATGACCAAAATGTGAGGTTCCATATATTGCCTGCCCAGTAATAAAACATAAAATTTGGTCATGCTAAACCTCCATTCTTTCTTGCTTTTTGAAAATGAAATTTATTTAGTCGAGAAAGTTTATGTTTCCATATATAGGAAGATAGGGTAGAGTCAAGAAAATCAAAAAAGGATTGCGGAATAAAGACGGGTAAGGCCTAAAAAAGGTATTTAAATTTAGGTAAGATTCATTTTAATAGAATTGATTCGGCCAATCAACGATAATGAAAGAGGCAACCATTTTGAAAGTGTCCTTTTAACGTAACCCAATAGAGTGAAAAAACTTCCTTTAAATAATAGCTTATAAATCTTAGTAATTATTACACCAAAATAGGTTAATTGATTTCTTACAGTTTTAAAAGGAAGGTTAGTATGAATGGGTACCAAATTATTCAAAGGAAGAAGTTCAGTCTTATGTAAATTTAGATTATATCCTGAAAATTGGCTGAAACAAGAAAGTAAAGAAAGCACAGAAGTTTCGACATTAGAAATATAAAGTAGTAGGTCATCGGCATAGAACAAAACTTTGTGAATAATACCTCTCCTTAATATCCCAGTGATACACTGAGATTCTCTAAAGGCAATAGCTAAGTGTTCTAAGGCCAGATCAAAGAGCAAAGGACTCAAAGGACAACCTCAAATGACCAGACTGGATTTATTAAAGATAAATATTCTCATTTCACTATTCGTCATTTATTAAATGTCATTTATTCTCCTTCCAAAGAGACATTGGAATGTGTGACATCCTTAGATGCTGAGAAGGCCTTTGATTGGGTTGAAAACATCAGAAAATTTAATTTTGGGCCTGATTTTATTCAATGGTTTAAATTCCTTTATTTATATCCTTCTGCTCGGATTTTAACTAATTCTCAGAATTACAAACCATTTATCTCCAATGTGGAACTAGACTAGGTCAGGAGATATTTACATGGCATTAAGTCTATGGCACTTTAAATTAATAGTACATAAAAGAAAATCCCAGCTGTATGTCAACAAAAGCTACTTGCGTGAGAGTGTTTCAGTTACTGTGGGGCCAGGCACCCATGCCGCTCAGGGGGAACGGGGAATATTGCCAATGGAGAGAGTCAAACTGAGCCAAGTAACAGACTGGAGATGGCAGAAATGCCCCATACTTCTCGACCATCAGAGAGTTTGATGGTCATTCCAGATACTAACACTTTGCCCAGTTAGAAGGTGATTTCTCTCTCCAACTTAGGTTGAACTACACTGTGACAGTGTGATATCAGATCACACTTTGGCAACTCAAGTGAGCTCATCTGAAATGTTGTCCTTCTTTACAGGTTAAAAATGACAAGGAATTTGTCTATGGAAATTCAGACACAGCATACCAGTTTTGCTGTCTCGGTCTAGATATTTAAGAAGTGGAGCAAGGGATTCACTCGATCATCCTTCCTGCTCAGACTGTGGACAGGGATTCACTTGGTCATCTGACCAACTGGCACGCCGATCATTTCACCTGCTCAGACAGTGGGAGTGCATTCACTCGGTCATCTCATCTGAAGGTATATCAGCAAGTTCACACTGGGCAAGGCCACTCACCTGTTCTGTGTGTGAGAAGGGGTTCAGTCGGTCATCCCACCTGTGGACACAGCAGTCAGATCACACTGGGCAAAGGTTGCTCATCTGCTGAATTTGTGGGAAAGTATTCACTCAGTCATCTGATCTAATGGCTCACCAGCGAGTTCACACTGGGCAGCGGCCGTTCACCTGCTCAGACTGTGGGAAGGGATTCACTCAGTCATCCACCCTACTGGTACATCAGCGAGTTCACACTGGAGAGAGGCCATTCACCTGCTCAGAATGTGGGAAGGGATTCACTCGGTCATCCCATCTGAAGGTACATCAGTTAGTTCACACTGGGGAGAGGCCATTCACCTGCTCAAACTGTGGGAAGGGATACACTCGGTCATCCACTCTGAAGGAACATCAGTTAGTTCACACTGGGGAGAGGCCATTCACCTGCTCGGACTGTGGGAAGGGATTCACTTACTCATCTAATCTGAAAGTACATCAGCGAGTTCACACTGGGGAGAGGCCATTCACCTGCTCAGACTGTGGGAAGGGATTCACTCGGTCATCCCATCTGAAGGTACATCAGCGATTTCACACTGGGGAGAAGCAGTTCATCTGCTCAGACTGTGGGAAGGGATTCACTCGGTCATGTAAACTGAAGTTACATCAGCGAGTTAACACTGGGGAGAGGCCATTCACCTGCTCAGAATGTGGGAAGGGATTCACACAGTCGTTTAAATTGAAGGAACATCAGAGAGTTCACACTGGGGAGAGGCCATTTACCTGCTCAGACTGTGGGAAGGGATTCACTTGGTCATCTCAACTGAAGGTACATCAGCGAGTTCATACTGGGGAGAGGCCGTTCACCTGCTCAGACTGTGGGAAGGGATTCACTCAGTCATCTAAACTGAAGGTACATCAGTTAGTTCACACTGGGGAGAGGCCATTCACCTGCTCAGAATGTGGGAAGGGATTCACTCGGTCATCTGACCTACTGGTACATCAGCGAGTTCACACTGGGGAGAGGCCATTCACCTGCTCAGAATGTGGGAAGGGATTTACTCGGTCATCTGACCTACTGGTACATCAGCGAGTTCACACTGGGGAGAAGCCGTTCACCTGTTCAGAATGTGGGAATGGATTCACTCGGTCATCTGCCCTACTGGTGCATCAGCGAGTTCACACTGGGGAGAGGCCATTCACCTGCTCAGAATGTGGGCAGGGATTCACTCGGTTATCCCATCTGAAGGTACATCAGCGAGTTCACACTGGGGAGAGGCCATTCACCTGCTCAGAATGTGGGCAGGGATTCACTCAGTCATCCCATCTGAAGGTACATCAGCGAGTTCACACTGGGGAGAGGCTGATCACCTACTTAGACACTGGGAGGAGATTCTCTCAGTCATCTCAACTTTATGTGCATCATTGAGTTCACACTGGGGAGAGGCCGTTCACCTGCTGTGAATGTGGGGAAGGATTCACTCAGTCATCTAACCTTGTGACACACTACTGGATTCACACTGGGGAGAACCTTTAAATAAGCTGCATGCTGGATATTTGTTCATCACCATTGCTGAATGCAATTTGAAGAGTGACTCGTAAATTATTGCTGCTGATCAGCACACCCAGTTCTGCACCCTGGTCACTGGGCATGGGAGGAGTTTCTTCTGCTGCACATTCATCTTTAATGGGACTGGAGTTTAATATTCTGGATCAGAGAAATAAGTCAGTTCTATTTTAAACTCTGTCTCCAGTACTTGGTGAATTTATAACACACCTAGCGTACAGTAGAGTGTCAACTCAGGCCGGCTGGATCCTGCCAGTGGTTCTGTTCCAGGACAGTCATTTTCATTTTTTCAATGTTTTTATTGATTTCCAGTAAAGAAAAATATACATATCAGTGGAGAGGTTTAGCAAACAGATAATACAAAAGACATAAACAGCAATAAAGAAAAGTATATATTGTCAAAATCAGATAGGTTTAATGTTATGCTGTTATATATACAGTGTAATCAAAAAAACACAACTCTTAATAAATCGTTAAAAAAAGATTGGAAAATTTTATTTATATGCAGGAAAAAAACACTAAACTGAATAAGAAAAGAGATTGGGCAGTCCAATTGAGGATAAAATTAGAAGAAAAACAAAGAGAAAAGGCACCCTTCCAGTCACCTCCAAACCTTCACAGATAAGGATTTTTCCTAAAGAGAATAAAGAACAAATAAATTAAATCATATGAAAATATTGAATAAAGGGTCACCAGACTTGCTCAAAATTAAACGATGTATCAAATGTCCAGCTTCTAATTTTCTCCAAGCTTAGATATGACATAATGGAGGTGAGCCAATAGAAAACAGTAGAGGATTAGATTCTTTCCAATATAACAAGATAGTACTCCTCGTCAGTAAAGTTGAAAAGGCTATTGCATGTTGAGTGGAAGCAGATACTCTCCCTATTTCCTCTAGAATAATCCCAAAAATTGCCGTAAGAGAAATTGAGTTGAACATCCACATCTATAACTTTAGACAATATTCTAAACACATCTCTTAGAGCAGCTACCTCTACGTTATATCTGTCACAAATAGGGCTTATATTAGGAAATATATGCACCAATTTATCTTTAGACATATTGGCCCTATGTACTATCTTAAACTGAGCAGAGAGTCAACTCAGGCCTGCTGGACCCTGCCAGTGATTCTGTCCCACGACAGTCCTTTTAAATCCTCCCCTGTCGTTCACCTCTTGTTCCCCCGTGGGACGGGTTCCAAACAGTCACCACTCTGTGGGTGAAAAGGTTCCCCTTGAATTTTCTCCAGACTGAAGAAGTTGAGCTGACTGCAGTTCTGTCTGAGATGTTCTTTGCCCCTGAAATCTCTGAGCTGAGGAAGAATGAATTTGGGAGATACCCTCCTTATTCATGGCTCATTTCCACATTATGGGTCATTTTCCCTGCTTCTAAAGAGTTGTTAGAAAACACGCTGTCCTCTAAAGACTGAAAGCAGAATGCGAAAACATTGGTTGGATGTTCAAAGGAGCAGGATCAGAAACCAGAGGTGAGTCTGCACAGGGCAGAGTTTGGGGCTCTGGACGATGGTCGAGGTAAGAACGTATGATGAGGAGAAGGAAATCAGCAGCGGGGTGTGGCAATGAATGACAGAGTAGCAACATTTGGAAGCTGATAGAGAAAATAATTTGTTTGTCTGACTAATGACACAAACAATACCTGGTGAGGTGCTCCACTGGTCAGGGAACGTGTGTGTTCAGAATTGTTATATCTATTGAGGGATTTGCTTGTTTATCCTGTAATATTATATCAGGATGGTTATTATGGATTGTCCTATCTGTAATAATGTATCAATTATCATATAAATTGTGAGATTTTGACTAAGTGGATCAGGCTGGAATTTATTGTACCTTAATTAGGTTAACATGGTCATTCATCCGTTTGTATTTTAAAGCAAGATTTTGGTGAATGATATTTGCCACTTGATTGCAGCTGCATAATCAATCAGATTGAGTTCAACTGCCGCAGGACCCTGGAATGTGTTGGATTGTGTCTGGTTTCTCTTAGCATTTTCTGCATTGATTGCCTTGTTTGTATTGTATGTATTTGTGATTTTCTTCCCCTTTTGCTAACCACCTTGTCCTGTATTTCCGCAAGGAACCCCTCTGTTTCTGGGACGAGGTCTCCAACTCTCAGTCAGGTGCTCGATGATTCCTTGTCAACATCTAGTCTGCTCAGATCGTTGGGATGTCTCCCATGGAAGGTCATACTCATTCCACTAGTTAAGGTTTTCTTCCACAGTGATGATTTGTTTTTCTGAGGTAGCTTCTCATTTAAGTTTTCTGGTCTGTATTTCTTATCACAATTGCATATACACATATGGAGTGCTGAATCACGTTCAAATTCAAGTGTAATCCAAGATGGCGGCGCGACGGAGCTTGCAGCGGCCATTCCGGAGCTGATTATCTGTTATTTGTGAAGCGGGGTGCCGTGCGCAATCATAATCGGATGAAAAACGGACGTGGGAGCACGGAGGAACATCTGGAAATCTCCAGGAAGACCTTCTTCGTTGCTGCTGCTGCTGTGAGATCCGGGACTCAGCTGGGAAGAACAGGCCCCCATTCCTCGGGGTCGCGTTGGCGGGGCCGTCTTAATACGCTCGGCAGAGGATGGTGCTCGGAGAAGCTGTGCCGGAGGGGATGGTCGGAGGCTCGGAGGTACGCCGGATATGGAGTCCGCTGCGGTCAGGTCGCTTTCACTGTGTGCTGTGTCTGCGAGGCTGAGTCGGGCCGCGCCGCGGAAGTCCATAGCGGGGGTATTCCCTTCTGCTGCCTGCGTGGGATGACGAGTCTATCGGGACCCTGTGGACTTGTGGAAACTGTGTGGTGGTTTCTTTTGAACTTATAGTCTTTTAACATCTTTGGACTATTTTTACTGTGCCCATGGTCTGTTTTTATTTGAATGAATTATGCTATTGTTTGCACTGCTGTAACTACGTGGTTTCGTGCAGGTTTTGTAGCTTTAGTTTTTGGTCTTGTTTTGTCTGGTAGTTTTGGAGCTCCTTTCTGGGTAACGTGCTAAGAATACGCAGCATTCTCTCCGGACTCTGGATTGGGGATTGCCAAACGTTATGTGGATTTTCTGGTGTAGTCTGTTTTGTCATGTGCTTTTGTGATATCATTCTGGGGGAACGTTGTCTCTTTTTTTTAACTGCATTGCATTTGTGGTTTCTAAATGACAAATAAACTGAATCTGAATATAATAACGTGTTTTGATTTACTTTGTTTATCTGTGCGTGGCTCATCGGAGGATGCTGTCCTTTCTTTCATAAGTAGTGTGTTCTGTGTGTTGTTTGTGCTGCTGTTCTTTACAACCCGGCTCGGAGAAACCTTGTCTAGTTTGTCGGTGTGCATGTGTGTTATTAAATGACAGTAAACTCGACTGGAGGTAGCTAGGCCACACCAACCTCCGAGAAAAACATAGACTGACTGTCCAAACCATGTCCAAACCAAAGAAAGGTGAGGAATGTCAGAGTCTATATCCTCACCTAGACAGCCTGTGCCCAGGCAGGAATCGGGTCTGGACAAAGTTTTCCCGTCTTTGTGACTCCTTTCCTTGACGCCACTCCTTCTAACCGGCATTCACGCTCTCCCTCCCTCCGAACATTATTCACCACCATCACCCTCGCTCTGTCTGTCTGACATCCAACCGCCATCCCTATGGATGAAATTTCCGAATATGAGGTTTACAGGGCTGTATGTTGCTTAAGCTTTGTGAGATTCTGGACTTCTGCGTTTTCCACGAAATAATATCGTGCCTGTCACTACTGTTCCTCAGAACCATAATACAGCTGCGCAAATGGATGAACAATTTTAAACGGATGAACAATAAATCATGAAAATAAACATTATGAACTAACTCCATTGTTCTGCTGAGATTTCACACACCTCTCTGCTACTAGATATAAAGAGAAGCATTATACTTGTACCTTAGAGTTCCACGCATGTGGACTCTCCGTGATAGCATGTTAAATAAAAGATTTGCCAACTGAACTTGATTCTTTAACATCTCTGACAATTTGCCTTAGTTAAGCAGGATGCCAACAAAATAGTTTCAAGCGGTGGAGTAACTGTGGGTGGGAATGGCAACTTCGAGTTAGCTACCCGTTGGGTGATCCGCTTTGAGCCTCCTGGCCCATGACCGGGTAGAAAGGACGGCATCGGCAAGATCAAGTAGGGAAGACCGCAGCATTATGTGAAGTATTGTGGGAAGTAAGGACTTGAGGATCCGGATCCTAGTCCCACCCAAGATGTTTTCCATTTAGTAAACAAATCCAACAGGTATAAATAAGTCTTCAAGAGGCGAACGGAACGAAATGTCGTTCACGCTTGAGTTGCGACTGATTGTCTTTCCTTTGCAGGAGCAGGTAAGTAGATTGAAGGCGGATGGGAAGCAGTGACAGTAAAGTTGATCAGGAATGCGGGGGAGAGAGTTTCCTGTAAAGATAATGATGAAAACCAGGTAAGTAGATTGAAGGAAGATGGTAAGTAATGATAGTAAAGATTGCTGACAGAAATGCGAGGTGAGTTTTCTCTGTAAAGGTAAAGAAAAAGAATGAGAAAGTTGCGCCGGTAGATTGAACGAGTAGCGAAATCCCGTGGAGAGCCGCTGGTGCCGCCAATCTCCACTGCTGATGATGGCTAGTTGGAAAGTGGATATACTAGACATGTGATTTCTTTTACCAGTGACTTGTGTGGTTGGACACAAGGACGGTGGCTGTATGGGAGTCTTTGGAGATAAAGAAAATTATATATTTTAAACAAGATACTGTTAGAGGAGACGGAGACTCTACGCAGGTTTAATAAAGTGTTTTGATTTATGCAATTGACTTTGTTATTTTGAGCCTGGTCAACGGAGCATGTTGTCTTTGTTTTCCTAAGTATCTGTGGGTAGTGTGTGCCCTGGGTCGGGGAAACGAAACGTTGTTTCGTTAAATGACAATAACCTTGACTTGTCTTGAGAAAAGGCTGGAGGTAGCTCAGCGACATCAGTCTCCGAAACCAATAAATAGACCGACTGTGCAGAAGACGTCCGAACAGAAGAACCGGGAGGTGTCTCAAGGCTTATATCCTCACCCAGAGAGTCTGAGAGAGCCCGAGCCCGCCCCGGATTCACATCTGATCGAAGTTTTAATGTTCGCAGAAGCTGTACGACAGAATCAAACACCCCGACCCGCCTTATAACGCCCAGGCAACCGAAGCCGACGAGCAGAAGGGGGACAAACCGCGAGACAAAGAACTATCCAAGGATAGATGAGCCCATTTTCCGGGTCGCTTGTCCACTGGCGGATGGGACTAAAAATCAAACGGGACATGAATATACTTTGCATATTTAACTGGGAAACGGGAAGCGAAACAGAATAGATCCTGTTTCACAGTATCCAAAACAAAATGTTTGCCCCGTCGCGGTAATCCGGCCGTGGGCCCTGTCCCAGGTTCAAGCTATGGGACAAATTTGTAAGATTTATAACCCCTTGCCTGGAAATGGTCAGATGTTTTTGAAAGTGGTTCGTGGGACCGACTTGGACTGCAGTGCAAGGAAATTTTGAAGTCCCCGGAGGAATAAAGTGAGAAACAATAATGATGGAGATAACGTTACTAATGGAAAGTGGTTACAGGGCACCGTGTAAGGCTGCCATGATGGGGAAGCCATAGTGATTCTGAAGAGGTTGCCAGGTGCAGACAAAAAACAGGAGAAAATATGACTGACTGTGTTTCCCGTTTCCTTGACACATGGGGATCATCTGCTGGAATAGACTTGCAGGACAACTCTGCGCTACCGTGCAGATAGTCCAGACATTCTTAAACTGCACAACGACGCTGATTGTCAACGACAGCTTATTCTGACATGCCGACCTCTGATGCATTTCCAACGCACCTCCCGATACACTGACACATCTCAGCCGAACATTCACCAGAGGGTCCTTCCGTGACTAACAGAACAGAAACTCTTTCTCTAACCGGACGCATCTATTATGGTCCAGAAGACACAGTGGCAGAACTGTTTATGAGTGAAGGACAGAATTAGCGGTTTAAACTGCCAAACCGAACTTCTCATGTTACTATTGCCATCAAACTCCCTGCAACTCCTGAACTACTCGAACCCGCGCTTCAGACTTTACAGGGTTAAACCTCACACAGTCTACATCACTGCCTAATACTAACGCTGCTCTGCAACTTTATTCCGGAAATTTAATCTTCGCTCTTCTCAGCGTTAAAACAAAGTTTTACCTGCTTGCTCCCCCTCCTTCGCCCGAGCGTGTCGTACACCTTTTGCTTTCGCAGTCACCTCCCTCCCAGTGGACGGTACACAAGAACCATGTGGGATTGTACATTCTGCCCGATCACGGGAAGACCAATGCTGTTCCACCCTCGATACGGAAATATAATTTGTCACCGGAGGGGTCACCTCCCCCCCTGTGGTCGATACACAAGAACCATGTGGGATTGTACATTCCGCCCCACCACGGGAAGACCAATGCTGTTCCACCCTCTATACGGAAATATAATTTGTCACCGGAGGGGTCACCTCCCTCCCTGTGGTCGGTACACAAGAACCATGTGGGATTGTACATTCCGCCCCACCACGGGAAGACCAATGCTGTTCCACCCTCTATACGGAAATATAATTTGTCACCGGAGGGGTCACCTCCCTCCCTGTGGTCGATACACAAGAACCATGTGGGATTGTACATTCCGCCCCACCACGGGAAGACCAATGCTGTTCCACCCTCTATACGGAAATATAATTTGTCACCGGAGGTGTCACCTCCCTCCCTGGGGTCGATACACAAGAACCATGTGGGATTGTACATTCCGCCCCACCACAGGAAGACAAATGCTATTCCACCCTCTATACGGAAATATAATTTGTCACCGGAGGGGTCACCTCCCTCCCTGGGGTCGATACACAAGAACCATGTGGGATTGTACATTCCGCCCCACCACAGGAAGACCAATGCTGTTCCACCCTCGATACAGAAATATAATTTGTCACCGGAGGTGTCACCTCCCTCCCTGTGGTCGATACACAAGAACCATGTGGGATTGTACATTCCGCCCCACCACAGGAAGACCAATGCTGTTCCACCCTCTATACGGAAATATAATTTGTCACCGGAGGGGTCACCTCCCCCCCTGTGGTCGATACAAAAGAACCATGTGGGATTGTACATTCCGCCCCACCACAGGAAGACCAATGCTGTTCCACCCTCTATACGGAAATATAATTTGTCATCGGAGGGGTCACCTCCCTCCCTGTGGTCGGTACACAAGAACCATGTGGGATTGTACATTCCGCCCCACCACAGGAAGACCAATGCTGTTCCACCCTCTATACGGAAATATAATTTGTCACCGGAGGGGTCACCTCCCTCCCTGTGGTCGGTACACAAGAACCATGTGGGATTGTAGAATCCGCCCCACCACAGGAAGACCAATGCTGTTCCACCCTCTATCCGGAAATATAATTTGTCACTGGAGGGGTCACCTCCCTCCCTGTGGTCGGTACACAAGGACCATGTGGGATTGTACATTCCGCCCCACCACAGGAAGACCAATGCTGTTCCACCCTCGATACGGAAATATAAATTGTCACCGGAGGCAGTGAAAGGTATGAAGCCTGGCATTGAAGCGCTGTTGGATCAGGAAGTGGTACTCCCATCCTGTAGTCCCTGTAATTCCCCTGTTTTACCAATTCCAAACGCAAGTCGTGATAATGAGTGATTTTTTTTTTTTTTACCAGACTTAAGGGAAATTAACAAGATAGTTGTACCTCTTGGTCCCGTCGTGACCGATGCTGACGTCATCCTCTCCATATTCCTGCCGCATCTGATGTTATTCTGTTACAGACCCTGTTCTGCCTTTTTCTCCATCCCATTACACAAGGACAGTCAGTATTTGTTTGCTTTCACTTACAGTGGTGGACAGTGAACTCGGACCAGGGTGCATCATGGGTAAACTGAGAGCCCCTCGGTTTATGCCGCAGCAGTCACACGCGATTTAAGCGCCCAGCGGTTGCCAGGGGAAAGTAGAAATTTACAATCTGCCGATTATCACTCTCGGCCGAGTTAATTTCGAACAAATGACATTGCGGCTCTGTTGCCAAGCCTGGCTGAAAAGAGACAAAAGGTATCCCTCAACAAACATCAGCTTTGTCAGCCCTCTCTACAGGATTTGGGAGACATGGTTTCTCAAGGAACTGAACAATTTGCCAAAGAACGAATTGCAGCTTTTATTAATGCACCACCTCCCCGCACCCGAACTGAAATGCTTCCCGTTTTGGGAATGGTCAATTATTGTAGACATTGGATTCCTGAATATCGAATAATGGAGGCTACTCGTCGACAAGCCTCCTTACCGAGCATGTCAGCCGAAATACATTGGACTCGGGAACTGAATACAGTCTTTAATGCTCTTGACTCTGCTTTGTCAACCGCCCCTGCTCTGGGCATATCTGACTATCCAGGTCCTTCCCAATTATTTGTAAATGAACTGCAAAGGTTTGCTTGTGGCAGTTTAACACATCGACATGGAGCCCTCCGACGACCTAATCCATATTATTCATTACAATTACCACCAGTTGTAATCGGCATGTCTGGTTGCCTAAAATCTGTCGCCGACCCTGCAGTTGTGGTGGAAAAGTCCAATCCTATTGTATTGGATCACCCTGATGAAGGGTCTGGGCCCGAAACGTCACTGTTTGCTCTTTTACTTAGACGCTGCCTGACCTGCTGAGTTCCTCCAGGATTTTGCGTCCATTACTTTGATTTCCCGCATCTGCAGATTTTCCCTTGTTTGTGATTGGACACAGACAGCAGTCAACAACAGAAGGACGTGTAGTTCATTGACACAACAAAGTTAACCCCGGGTCATTACCATCTCCGGAATGCAATGGTCTTGTCATTTATTCTTGCCAGGCAGCTGTGTTGTAGTCACTAATCCTCTCAAACTGATTGGGAGTTAAATTGACCAAGACTAGAATGAAGTCCCTTCGGATTCAAACTGTGATTGTCTTCAACGGGTGGACGGAGATGGGACATAATCGTTACGGATCACTGGAACAGTCATGTATAATAAAGTGTTGAGTTACTAATGACTAGCGCGAGGCGCATAAATCTATCCTGCCCTCGAAAAGTTACCTGTCAGGTCTACTCTTACTTCCGTCAAACCCCGGGCGGGGAGAATCACCGGTGTTATATAACGCTGATCGGTGGCAGGACAGACATCAGTGAGACGGAACTGGAAATGCAACAGAGTGTGTAATGCTCCACCAGAAAGCGGTACAACATCGTTTAAAGTAATTCTGCGAAATTTCTCTGTGTGGCTTTCCGCATCAGATAATCAATGTGAAAGATACAGTGTCCGAATCCTCAGACACGAGGCATTTGACATTTTTAACATGGTGATGAACGATAAGCACAGATGACTGAAATATTAATGAATATTTTAACCGACCGTGCCTTACAAACTGAGCGTTTCCATTAATTTGTGTCTGAATTCCGATATCCAGTATCACTCTTTATTTTTCCCAAAAATCGATTACACTTTCAGATGGAGATCAGTTCGATCAGAGAGAGAGAGAGCCCCAAAAAAATCAAATAACATTTTCCTGTGGCTTTGGAAGTTCTCTAAAGTTTTACATACATTTATAATCAGTATAAATACATTTGCCAGCATACTGCGATGTGATTTATTTTGTTCAGTAGGGGAGCGGACGTGTGGTCGGGGAGAGAAATAGCACAGAGGGAGAAGTAAGGAAACAGATTGTCACGGGGCCACGGGATATGAACAGAATGAAAGACGGAGATATGCGGGGATAAAGAGGGAGCTATCCGGAGATGGAGACGCAGTTGAAAAAAACCTCACATTGACCCCGTTATATGTTTCCCAGTCCGATCATGTTTCCCTCATGGTGAAACTCGCCAATCTAAACCGGTGTACAGGCGTTGGGGAAGACACAACGGGGGAAGTTTCTGGTAAGATCGATGGCATCCTGAGAGAGGTTTTGGAGTAAATACCGGGAACGTCGCTAAAAGGAAGAATGAGAAACAGCGGAGAGGCTGAAGAAAAGGAAGTTGATCCCTCCTGACTGAACAAACCCGGGGAAAAGCACGGAGGGCATCACCAGAACGAAGAAAGAGATGTAACGGAGGGAATGAAAATAAAACGGGCGGGACCTGACTGGACCGTCCCGGACAGTTCCCGAGTTCTACAGAGCGGCCACCGGGTGAATTACCACTGAGGCGCGTCTCACATATTTGGCAGGAATCTGATGAAGGACAATTTTCATATTTACGGGGTAGACAGCGAGTGAAATGTATCACCATTAAACGCATGCGTATTTCAGAGCGCTCAGTTGTTAGCCGTGGTTCTACATATCGGCAAGTGGATAGCTTATGGAGGAAAATGACGATTGTTTTAACTCCACTACAGAAACCAACTGGTCGCTCTAAAATTTAACGAATTTGCTTAACAGTTCCAGCGGGTATATCACCGCGTTCTTCATCTCCTCTCTGAACTTGCTCTGAGTCACGGCGTAAATACATGTGTTGGTGCAGGAGCTGAGGATCTGCAGCATCGCCGCCGAGGAGTCTGCGATATAAATCGGATCCGCGACCGAGTAACGAGGGATGTTTGCAATCCGTGCGTAAATATCAAAAACCAGCAGAGTTAACCACAGAAATATAAAACTACCGGTTATACTGAATAGTAAAACGACCGATTTCCTTCGGTTCTCCATCTCCGGGTCTTTCTCATTCTTTCCGGTGCGGCGGCCCCTGAGCCCGATCCGGGCATTAATGGCTGAAAAAATCCGTCTAACGGTCAGAGCATTGAACAATAAAATCAGAACAAACGGTAGACAAGGGATGAAAATGCGATGAATCATCTGAAGTGCGACCCACGAAGGGGACGTAAAGAAACTCTCTTTGGTCACACAGCCATAGAAAACTCTATCAATTTTCATCAAAGGCTCCAATGTAAAGTGGAAAGGGACACTTTCCAAACAGCCCAGAACGCTCACTGTCCCGATAACCACAGCCGCCGTTCTTTCGGTACAATATTTTGTTTTCAGCTTTTCACAACAAATGGCCACAAATCTGTCACCGGTGAACGCGACTGTCAGCCAGACAGAGACCCCGGTGCTTGCTATGAGCAGACAATGAACGACCCTGCAAACGGGAGTTCTATCGAGGAAGGAAGAATTAAAATATATGAAAACAGTCCACTTCAGCAGAGGGTCAGAGATAACGACCAGGAGATCGGCCGCTGCCATTCCCAGCAGGTAGCGAGTGATGCATTTGGAGAGACCGCACTTTCCCCGGGACAGGATAACAATCGCCACCAGGTTCACTGCAAGAGAGAAGGAAAGAAGCAGAGAAATTACTGACTAGTCAGGAAAATCGAGCCGCAGTGTGATAGAATCAGATTAGATCTTGTGTTCTGTTATCTGCCTCAGAGGGTGGAAACCGGACCAGGGACATATGGAGCGACTGAGAGTGTGCATTATCGGCGTGACAGAGACTTCCTGCGAGTTCTGTTAAATCTGGGTGAATTACCAAAACTGACGAGAGGTGAGCTGCTTAAATGCTTCCACGGCCGCAGTAAGAGATGGACATTAAATATCAGAATCACTGGCTCTGAGCAGCACAGGAATGAAATGAAATCCATATCGGCCGTTCCCTCTGCTCACATGAGCCACTCGCGTCGTTCCGTCACCCAGTCACGCAAATTACAGACGATTCATAGTGACATAAAAGAAGGACGGCTGTTTCCCACGGATGCAGTGTAGCCCGGTGTCCTCCTGTGCAGACATTTTAATTCACAATTATTCCATGACATCGAGACAGCGGAGAGGATTTCAGTCAAAGGCAGCATTTCGGCTCCAATATGGAGCGCTGCCTGCTACGAAAGCAAAGGGATAAATATTGTCGGCGCCTTCCGCCCATGACTGAAATGCGGGGACTGGGCGGGTGGCTGTGGAAACAAGTAGCGACAGAAACACTTCAGAGCATCGGAGTTAACTCTCAGTTTCTGCCGTTTGCAGGTGTGACGGCGGCTTACCGGGAATTCCAACGGCTGATATAACAGGGCAGTAAATCTCTTCAATCCGCCAGATTACTGGATATCCCATTTGAGTGACGCAGTGAACGGGATTGCTCTGAATTCCACAGCTCGGCAAGACACTCTGGGCTGACGTACTGCAACAGGCTCTGATTTACACAGGGGATCGATCTCCAGTGACAAGGTCCCGCCTCTGACCATTGTTATTGAACAAACAAATTACATCACCGGCAGTGTCTCAGGTGCAAATGTTGTGGGCATGTAATGAGACCAGTAAGTGAGCAATGATCGGCTCTGTTTACAACATTCCACAGTTGTGTTGGCAGCGGTCACGGCTGATCCTATTTTCCTACATAAAACTTTCACTTCGGGTCTCTTTCCACGAGCAATCGGGAATCAGTGTGTCCGGCATTTTTTGCAATCTTCACTGTCACTCCTATTGTTTCATTTACAAATAGACCTGTTTTCCTCTCAGTGTGCTCTGGATCCAGGGACACTCTCAGTCTCCTTCTGAAGACTTCCAGTTAATGTTATTCACTTTGTACTTTTTTTTGTTCAGCAGCTCCACTTCGGCCACTCAGGCAACAAACCCACCCCACCCAATCCAGTTATGTGCTCCCGGATATAACACATCCCCGTTGTGTACACAGACACTCTGTCCAGTTCTCCATCAGCCCTGGGCGATATCGATGTTTACATCATTTTGATCAGCCTCCCCCTGTGTAATGTTTATCTCCGACACCTTCTCTAAGTCTAGAGGTGTCGACGGTTCAGTCCATCTGTTAACCTATATTTGTGTGTGTGTGTGGTACTCTGTGTGTGTGTGTGTGTGTGTGTGTGTGTGTGTGTGTGTGTGTGTGTGTGTGTGTGTGTGTGTGTGGTAGTGTGTGTGTGTTTGTGTGTGTGTGTGTGTGTGTGTGTGTGTGTGTGTGTGTGTGTGTGTGTGTGTGTGTGGTAGTGTGTGTGTGTGTGTCTGTGGTGCTGTGTGTGTGTGTGTGTGTGTATGCTGAAATAAATGTTATACATCTTATAAAGTATGTGAATAAAATTACCTGCTCGTGCTGTGCATTTTGAAATGGTAAAGTGACGGACAAAGCCTCTGCTGAATCCACCCGAGGAACAGTTAGATGCTGAAACACTGTGGCGTTCAATTAGCTGTAGGAGTACGTATAATGGGCTGATTAGGCTGTCATTCACAGCCCTTGGGTTACAAGCACAACCATCAACACACTTTCTCTCTGGTGTAAATACCGGCATGATTTAACAAAATCATGTATAGATTCCATTCCGATATGATCTCATGGTTTGTCATAAAAATACCCGTTTCTTTGGCATTTCCTTTACAGTGCCCTTTGTAGGGTCGTCAAATAAAGCCTCGTCATCAAATAAAGCCATACTAAAAAGTATTATCAACACACACACACACACACAAACACACACACACACTGAGAGACACAAGCATTCTCACACACATGCACTCACACAGATACACTGTCACTCACATACACAAGCACGCACACACACACACACACACACACACACACACAAACACACACACACACACACACACACACCACTCCCTGTCTCTCCCATAGACTGTGTCTATGCATTTCATGCCGGTTTCTCCTCCAGTGTGTGAGCGTGTGGGTTTCATTCTATATCTGTCAGTCTCTGTTACAGTGTGAGAGTGTGGGTTTCATTCTGTATCTGTCAGTCTCCGTTACAGTGTGAGAGTGTGGGTTTCATTCTGTATCTGCCAGTCTCTGTTACAGTGTGAGAGTGTGGGTTTCATTCTGTATCTGTCAGTCTCTGCTACAGTGTGAGAGTGTGGGTTTCATTCTGTATCTGCCAGTCTCTGTTAGAGTGTGAGAGTATGGGTTTCATTCTGTATCTGCCAGTCTCTGCTACAGTGTGAGAGTGTGGGTTTCATTCTGTATCTGCCAGTCTCTGTTACAGTGTGAGAGTGTGGGTTTCATTCTGTATCTGTCAGTCTCTGTTACAGTGTGAGAGTGTGGGTTTCATTCTGTATCTGTCAGTCTCTGTTACAGTGTGAGAGTGTGGGTTTCATTCTGTATTTGTCAGTCTCTGATCGAGCGTTAAGTGTGTCGTCTCAGTCCTGTACCCGGAAGCCACCGATTCAGTGGGAGCCGGTGTATTTTTTCTCTTACTTTCTCAAATCCTGTAACTACTCTTAAAATAGTCGTTGTCTTCCCTGAGTTGGTTTATGTTATAATTGTGTGATGGAGAGATCATTAATGAATAATGTCGGTTGTTCGAGCAGTACATTCCGGATAATAGAGTCATAGGGCAAGCAGACCATTCGGCCCGGCATCATTCTGCATGTTATTCGTACTCAACCAGATACATCCAGTAGTACAGCACCTGGTCTGTAATTTTCTATGGTTTGGCAGCGCAGCGACTTCAATGTTCAATGTAAATAAACACTTCAGATAAGTGCTTTAATGTAAATATATAAGTGCGTAAGTAAATTCATGATTTGATAGAAATAAAACCCACAGAGGCAGAATGTTTCATGTTCCAGCAGCATGTATATCAATAGATTTCCCTAAACAATTCTAAATTGCTACTTTCACCGAGTATCTCTGCTCTCTTCAGTTTGCCGATTCTTTTATCCGTTCCTCAATGTGCACAACTGTGTGAGTTTATTCGAGTGATGTCCCACTCAAAAATAATGTAATATTCATTTTGATTTTATTTTTATATGAGCTTCAGACTGCTCCATGTTTTATTGATTATACAGTGACAGCCATGTTCTGTGTGGTACTGAGAGAGTTTGTGAGTAGGAATGTGAGGGAAGCTCAGGTTTCACATTTGAAATAATCCAATGTCCCACATTGCAGCATGCGCCTGACTGATGAACTACTGAGAAACTGGCGTCTGCGCTCAGGCAACAAACCCACCCCACCCCGCCCCACTATGTGCCACCAGATACAAACTATCCCCGCTGTGTACACAGACACTCTGTCCAGTTCTCCGTCACACCTGGACGACCTCAGTGTTTACGTCATTTAGATCAACCTCCCCTGTATCATAATTATTTTCGATACCTTGAGGTCCAGAACTGTCCATCGATCCCTGCATCACTAAAACTATCTTCTCCATATCTGAGATGTGTGTGTGGGTGTTTATTTGTTTGCTCCTGTATGCATATGTGTGTATGTGGGAGTGTGTATGTATTTATATATGTGTGAGTGTGTGTTGAAATACCTCTGATACATCTTATTATGTATATGAATTAAAAATTTCTGCTCGTGCTGTGGATTTTGAAACCCATCAAAACCGCGGTTGAATCCGCCTGAGGAACAGTGAGATGCTGAAACACTGTGGCGTTCAATTAGCTGTAGGAATATAATGAGATGATAAGGCTGCCATTCACTGTCCTGTGGATTACGAGCACAACCATCAGCACGTTTGACCCTGGTGATGTCAAGAACGGGGGCCGGATGGACCCAAACGCAGGACGCAGACACTGAAGTACTAGGGGTAGGACAGGATGGGGATGCCATGGCACGTGAGGGGTAAGGCAGGAGGATCCCAGAGTTCAGACGTGGCAGGGCAGGAGGATTCCTCATGGCGGGCCGCAGGGATCCCGGGCAGGGCTGCCTCCCAGGCGGAAACACAAAGGCCTGGGCCAGTCGCGGACACCTGGGCAGTTGCGGGGCACAACCCATGAGAAACGAGGGGAGGAAAGTGTAGGAGTCCTTAGGGCGGGCCCCATGGATCCCAGGCAGGGCCGCCTTCCAGGCGGGAACACGGAGGCCTGGGCCAGTCGCGGACACCTGGGCAGGTGCGGGGCACAACCCTTAGGGAGCAATAGGTGGAAAGGGCAGACACCCCGCCGGCCAGCGGCAATCCGGCCGGAACTGCCCGACGGAGGTAACGGAGAGGCAGGGGCAGAGCCCCCGCCGGACAGCGGCAGACCGGCCGGATCTGCCCGACGAAGGCAAGGGATAAGAAGGAAACTGGGTCCAGGGTGAGCAGCAGGACTACCGTGATACAACGGTACATTGGGAAAAGCAACCGACAGAGTGGCAGCGCGAGCAATGAGAATACGGCAGAACCGCGAGACCAGCGCACAGGAGAGAAGCAGCGGAACAAGACCAACCGGATAGAACATATACAGAACAGGCCGGCAACCAGGACAGAGCAGGATTCCGAGCAGGGCGGCAACCAGGGCAGAACAGGATTCAGAGCGGGTTAAACCGGCTTCAGAGCAGGACGACCCCACAACTAGGCTCAGTCCCCGAGCCTCTTATAAACACCAACCCCCTAATAGGCAACAGGTGTACCTCCTTAAGCCAAGATGATTAAATGGCTCCGTGTGACAGGAGGGCTGGCTGCAAGGCCTGGAGTCCGGAGTCCGTGGACCGGAGCAAGACCCGGAAGGCGGGCTTCGGACCGGACCCCAACAGGTGTAAATACTGGCATGATATTTTCTGTTATTTATAGATTCAACTCCATAAACAGATCTCTTCATCTCCTGCTTTAACATAAAATAGCTATGTCTTTGGGATTACCTCCGCCGTGCACTGGTAGAAGTAAATGCCGGATCGCCAATTAAGGACACACATTACGAAAATTCAACTTAGATGCCATTATCACCACATTGTATAGCTGCACCATTACCTCCCGCTCTTAAACTCAATCTCACAATTGATGAAGGCCAATGCACCGTATGCCTTCTTAACCACAGATTCAAACTGCGTAGCAGCTTTTAGTGTCGTATGGACTCGGACCCCAAGATCCATCTAATCCTCCAAACTGCCAAGAGTCTTGTCATTAATACTATACTCTGCTATGGTATTTGACCTACCAAAATGCATCCTATCAGTGTCCAGCTATAAACTCTGACAGCCCACCACACTATCCACAAAACCCTGAACCTTTGTGTCATCAGCAAATTTACTAACCTATCCCTCCACATCCTCATCCAGGTCATTAAAAAAAGGAGTCCCATAACAGATCCCTGAGGCACACCCCTGGTCCCCGGCCTCCATGCGGAATATGACCCGTCTACAACCACACTTTGCCTTCAGTGGACAGCCAGTTCTGGTTCCACAAAGCCATGCCCACTTGGATCCCATGCCTCCTTTCTTCCTCAATAGGCCTTTCATGTAGCCTGGGTGTACATCCCGTCCGGTCCCGGAGACTTAACCAAATGGATGCTTTCCAAAATCTCCGGCACATTCTCAAACTTCTCAGTCCACTGCAAGTCATCGCCAGGATCCTTTTCCGTAGTGAATACTGAAGCAAATTATTCTTTAAGTACCTCCGTTATTTCCACGGGTTCCATAAACAGTTTTCCATTCTCACACTTGATTGGTTCTATTCGCTCACATCTTATCCTCTTGCTCTTCACATACTTGCGGAATGCCTCGGGGTTTTCCTTAATCCTGAATTCTGTGTGTTTTTGTTTTCTTTAAGCGGGTTCTTTGCTTTGTGGCCGCCTGCAACAAGACGAACCTCAAGGCTGTCTACTGTATACATACTTTGATGGTAAATGTGCTGTGAACTATGAACAAGTCGGGAGCAATGTCAGGAAGGCGCGCTGGCCTTCATTTGTCTGGAATCGAGCTCAAACATGGTGAGAAAATGTTGCAGATCTGTAACGCACAGGTCAGACCACACTTGAAATGTTGAGCTTAGGGAGACGGTGCAAACGTTAAAGGGGGTGAAGAGCAGATTTACCAGGATACCACCTGGGCTACACACGCGGTGTTGTACAAACAATAAGTGGTTGTGATTGGAAGGCGCTGCCTGCTCCTGTGGTAGAGATTGGGTCACCAGGTGTCTTCAAATGTAACTGCACACACAGATGACGGGCGATTCATGTGTAGATATCGAAACGATACAGGAAGCAAAGTTAACGAGACGGCTCATATGATAATCAGCGCAAAGCAGTTAAGGCCATAAGGACATTAAGAATAGGAGCAGAATTAGTCAAGTTGGTCTATCGAGTCTGCTCCGCCATTTTATCATAGCTGATCCAATTTTCCTTTCAGCCCCAATGACTTGTTTCATTTTTTTCTCTCCATGACCTGAAGAATGAAGAATCTATCACTTTCCGTCTTAAATATACATAAAGACTTGGACTCTGCAGTTGCCCGCGGCGAGGAATTACAGGATTCAGCCCTCTCTGGCTGACGAAATTAGTTCTGTTCGCCGTTCTACAAGGACGTTCCTCTATTCTGAGGCAGCGTCCTCTGGTCCTAGACTCTCTCACCATAAAACATTATACATCCCACATCTATTCTGTCAAGATCTTTCACCATTCGATATTTCCAATGACGTCACACCTCATTTTTCTGTTTTCCGGTGAATTCCGGGCCAGAGCCAACAAACTCTCTTCATATGACAAGCCGTTAAATGCGGAAATCATTTTCGTAAACCAGGACTGATCACTCTGTAGTTTCAGCACATCCTTTCTAATCGGAGAGTCTCAAATCTGCTCACAACACTCAAAGTGCAGCCCTAACAGTGTTTTATAAAGTCTCAACGTTACATTGAATCGGGCGAGTGACAACCTTCTATACTGTTCTCTGGGTTATTTCCGTGGTGGTCATGAGTACTGGCTTTCCAAAGAATGGCCCCTCCCTCTTTCTCTCCTTTCCCCATTCGGTATCAGATGATTCTCGCCCTTATCGCTCTGCTAAACCTGACTTGTGCCGATACAATCAACGTTGACTTTTCCTGCCCAGGGGAAACTGCAGAACGCCGCGCGAAGCATCTCGGGTTCAAAATGCCGAAACGCATCCTCCCGAGGATTCAGAGATACCGGATCCCGAGGGAGCAGTGTGCGGTCAGTTAGATGACTGAGGCTGGGTCCAAATGCCGAAAGGCATCCTCCCGAGGATTCACAGATACTGGATCCCGAGGGAGCAGTGTGCGGTCAGTTAGATGACTGAGGGTGGGTCCAAATGCCGAAAGGCATCCTCCCGAGGATTCACAGATACTGGATCCCGAGGGAGCAGTGTGCGGTCAGTTAGATGACTGAGGGTGGGTCCAAATGCCGAAAGGCATCCTCCCGAGGATTCACAGATACTGGATCCCGAGGGAGCAGTGTGCGGTCAGTTAGATGACTGAGGGTGGGTCCAAATGCCGAAAGGCATCCTCCCGAGGATTCACAGATACTGGATCCCGAGGGAGCAGTGTGCGGTCAGTTAGATGACGAGTGTAGGTCCAAATGCCGAAAGGCATCCTCCCGAGGATTCACAGATACTGGATCCCGAGGGTGCAGTGTGCGGTCAGTTAGATGACTGGGGGTGGGTGAGAATGCCGAAAGGCATTCTACCGAGGATTCACAGATACTGGATCCCGAGGGAGCAGTGTGCGGTCAGTTAGATGACGAGTGTAGGTCCAAATGCCGAAAGGCATCCCCCCGAGGATTCACAGATACTGGATCCCGAGGGTGCAGTGTGCGGTCTGTTAGATGACTGGGGGTGGGTGAGAATGCCGAAAGGCATCCTCCCGAGGATTCACAGATACTGAATCCCGAGGGAGCAGTGTGCGGTCAGTTAGATGACTGAGGGTGGGTCCAAGTGCCGAAAGGCATCCTCCCGAGGATTCACAGATACTGGATCCCGAGGGAGCAGTGTGCGGTCATTTAGATGACTGGGGGTGGGTGAGAATGCCGAAAGGCATCCTCCCGAGGATTCACAGATACTGGATCCCGAGGGAGCAGTGTGCGGTCAGTTAGATGACTGGGGGTGGGTGAGAATGCCGAAAGGCATCCTCCCGAGGATTCACAGATACTGGATCCCGAGGGAGCAGTGTGCGGTCAGTTAGATGACTGGGGGTGGGTGAGAATGCCGAAAGGCATCCTCCCGAGGATTCACAGATACTGGATCCCGAGGGAGCAGTGTGCGGTCAGTTAGATGACCGGGGGTGTGTCCAAATGCCGAAAGACATCCTCCCGAGGATTCACAGATACTGGATCCCGAGGGAGCAGTGTGCGGTCAGTTAGATGACTGAGGGTGGGTCCAAATGCCGAAAGGCTTCCTCCCGAGGATTCACATATACTGGATCCCGAGGGAGCAGTGTGCGGTCAGTTAGATGACTGAGGGTGGGTCCAAATGCCGAAAGGCATCCTCCCGAGGATTCACAGATACTGGATCCCGGGAGAGCAGTGTGCGGTCAGTTAGATGACTGGGGGTGGGTGAGAATGCCGAAAGGCATCCTCCCGAGGATTCACAGATACTGGATCCCGAGGGAGCAGTGTGCGGTCAGTTAGATGACTGGGGGTGCGGGTGTGCTCTGGGTTGCTGTTCGTGTGGATGTTTCTGGCGGGTGGTGGGGTTCTGTGGTGATTGAGCAATGGGCGTCTGCTGAGCGTGAGGTGTCAGATGGGTGCTGTGGGAGTGGCTGATGTGCAGTTATGGGCCCGTAGAATCAAGATTAGATACACGGATCTTGTTTTGCTGGTCAAGCCGGTGCGGGAGCGGAGATGCAGTCGCGGTGCTTGTGGGGCAGGGGGTGTATGAGGACAGCTTCAGGGTCTGACGGCTGAGATATTTGCTGGGTGTGTGTTCAATAGAGGACTGTGGTCAGTGTCAAATGCCTGTGAGCCGTGGAGTCTGCTGGGGAGGAATAGTCGCAGTGTGAGTTGATGGGGAGGAGTGGAGTCAGCGAGAATATGGGCGGTATGTGGCCATTGGAAAATGAGGAGGTAGGAGTCAGTGGAAACCCATGTAGTGAGGGTTATGACCATTGGGGCCGTGGAGCGATGTGGGGTCAATGGGAACTGCTGGGCGGATCAGCTGTTCTTTGGAGCGTGGAGAAAGTATGCTGTCAGAGATAATCTACCGGGAGGGGTGTAACCAGTCGAGGTTGTTGGAGCGGTGTGGAGTCAGTGGGAACTTCGGGAATGAGTGGGGTCAGCGGGTAATCGCAGGTAGAAACAGATACTGTGTTCTGGTGCGGAGGTGAGGGCTATGGAGGCTGGCTGAGAGTTAGAGGCCGTGGACGCTGGTGTTGTGGTGGAGGCCGTGGTGACTGGTGGGGAGGTGGAGTCCGTGAATGCTGCTGAAATCCTTGGAGGCCGTGGAGGCTGGTGTAGAGTTGGAGTCAGTGAGGATGGTGGGACCGCGTGAGGATTAAAGGGAAATCGATCGGAATGTGTGTGCGCGGTTAGTGGAGACGTTGCTCGAGAGTTGCTCAATGTAGGGACTGTTGAGAGATTGCGGAGTCAGAGATTAATAGGGCGGCGTGGCCACAGGGGTGCATCTTGTAGGGATCTGATGAGACCACTGGGAAAAGCTGATGGGAAGTATCAAAGTCATTGCCATGTGTCGATCGCGAAAGGGCGGGTTCAGAAGGAGGGCTCAGGGAGGCGGTGTCTGGTGTTGCAGTGTGTGTAAAACTTGTGGGGGTGGCCGTGATTTCAATGCGACGGGCCTGTGCTGATGGAATTGACTCAGTGGGTTTTCGTGTGAGAGGTTTGGGTTCAGGAGGAGTGGTTGTTGAGGGGACGTGTGGTCATTGGGAACTAGTGGAAAAAGGATGTGTTTAATGAGACAGCGTGGTGAGGGAATGGCCAGTGGTGGAGTGATGGGGGGTCAATAGGTACGGAAGGCGCTGGGTGACAGGAAGGGGCTAAAGGCGGAGTTGTGGTGTCTGTGGAAACTAAGAGATGCCGAAACTCGGTCCCAGTAGGTACTGGGAGACACGTGGATTAAGTGCAAGAATGTTGTGCACGAGGCGTGTTTTATTATTGGGAGTCACAATCTTCAGTATTTAATTTAATCTGACATATTTTCTGATATTCCTTTAGCCTTCCTGTATATCACGGTTATGATCCCCTAAAGTTCTTCCGCTCCTCGTTCATGTTTATGAAAAACAAAATGCTCTTGCTACTGACATCTGAGGAAGTTCAGTGTAAATCTTTCACCAGTCCGGAGAAACAGCGACATCTTGTGGTTTGATTTTGATTCTGTGGAGCCGCAGTTCCTGTAAATGCGCGGCATCTACTCGTTAAGGCAATCTAATTATCGACAGGGAAACATCGAAAAATGAATGATGAAATTCACGTCACACAGAATCACACAGGAATATTTAATTAGCTTGTTAACGGAATCTTGGTTAAAAAATGGAGAATTATTAATTATGCATTCAGTCCCGCAGATTCATCAGGTATAAATCACCTGTTTTGATTTTGGATTTACAGTTTAAACTCTAAGAACAGGTGTGGAGGACTTAACAAACATGTGGTATGTCGTTGAAACAGAACAGACCATTCAAACCCTCGAATAAGAATTAAGCCATTCCGTCAATCCATTCTGCTCCGCTATTCCATTTTGAGTGATTTGTTATCCTTTTCAAACCTATTCTCCTGCCATATTCCGAAAACTTTTGACGCCCTGATTAACCAAGAAGCTACAAATCTTCGGCTTAAATGTACCTAATGACATGACCTGGAGAGCAGGCTGTGCCAATGAATTACGCTCCCTGGCGAAATGAAAAATTAAATCCTTATCTGTGTTCCAAATGAAGGTCCCTCAATCTGAAGCAGTGCTGACCGGTCGTAGGCTCCCCACTGTTGGAAAATCCCTGTCCATATCTACTGTGTCAGGGCATTGCAGCATTCCAAAGGTTTCAATCAAATCCCCGCTCGTTCTGCTGAACTCCAGCGAGTACAGACCCAGAGATATCAATTCACAGTGATTGCTCACAACCCGGCACCTTGCCACACCGGACGCAGCAAACAGCTCACAGTTCAGTACCATCACCGCACAGCATTCTGCGAAAATGAGTGAACAACCGGAATGTACGAAACAGGAAGTCACTGGCGCTGTGAAGCATTTCAAAAACTGCTGCATTATCATGCCGTGACACCAGCAACATGGAGATTACATGGAGTGACCGCCATAATAATGGCTCGAACTCAGTGTGGGAATGGTGAAGATAGATGTGGAATGTATAAAACGTAAAGTCCTTTAACTTGTTTCTAATATTCTGATGTTGACACCATTACTGTGAAGGGCCAGAGTTGTAAAAGTGCTATAGCACGGTCAACTTGTATTTATTGTATAAAATACCGTCAGGCCAAAATGAAATGTGTACCGACGTGGTGTCAAATTATAGACAAGTAGGGCCGAGCAAAATCATATCTGATCGGTGCACTGGGGCTCCGGCGTTCGCTGAAACTAGATACCTTCAGCCAGACAGAAAAATAGAGACAATAAGTCTCCCAGCAACGGACTAATATAGTCGGCAGAGAGGAAATTTAACTGAAGGGAAATCTCCAAACATGAGAGAAAGAGAATGGATGTAGGGATTTGCAGACTCGGCCAGGTCACTCCAAAGGTTTAGATAATGGGCACTTCCACAATGGATCTGTGTGTTTGTAACACCGGATATTAGAGTGATTTAATGTGCAAGGTAAAATACATTTTACAGAAGAGAAATTATCCGAGCAATCTAATCTATAATAGAAAAATAAATGTTTTTCTTCTGAAATAACGGAAAGACAGAACTGCTGGGAGAAGTAACGTTTTCAGGGAGTTCAATTCATCAGTATGCTTATAGAGCGGGTCTGATTATATTTCGGAATTGATTAATTATTTGACCCTTTCAACTGAGCGGTACAGGCTTCTAAAACATTTCAAAACTAACACAGCTGGGGAAAGCAGAAGAACTTTCACCTGCTCTCTGAATTTTGTCTGGGTCACACCGTAGATAAATGTATTTGTGCAGCTGCTGAAATTCTGAATCACAGAACCCCAAAACTGTGCCTGAAAAAGCCGGATTGACACTTCCAGGTCCGTGTAGAGGCATCGCATGAGAATGAAGACCAGAGTGGTTGTCGCCCAACAGAGAAGGAAACTCGCCGACAGGCTGAAGAGCAGAATGATGGATTCTCTCCGACTCTCCATCTCCAGATCTCGCTGTTTCCCGCAATTTCCCCGGCCCTTCAGCCCCCTACGGACTCTGCTCGCAGCCAGTATCTGTCTGACGGTCAGAGCATTGAGGGTCAAAATGAGGAAGAAAGGAAGTAACGGATTCAACAGACGGTCCACCCAATAAAACCCCTCAAACGATGGCGAGAAAGGCACTACAGGTCTACTGAAACAAATCCAATTACCCCTCACTAACAACGCTATTCTTTCCATATACATGAAATAAAATGGTATGTTTTTTAAAAAAGAAACCGAGAGATAGTGCGCCCATCACCATACCCGCAATTCTGGGGATGCAGTATTTTGCTTTAAAAGTGGGCGAGCAAATGACCACAAAGCGATCGAAAGTGAAAGCGACAGTAAACCACACGGAACAGTCAACGGTCATGTGACACAGGACGTAGTGGACAAGGCAGAAGGTAGCGTTGTCCAGGACTCCGTAATTAAATCTGTATGCTCGACGCATCTGGTAGAACAGGACTTCGATAATCACCACCATTAGATCCGCCGCAGCCATCGCCACCAGGTACCGCGTGACGCATTTGGAGAGACCGCAGTTTCCTCGGCAGAGAATGATGATTGCCACAAGGTTAACTGCAGTGAGACAAAAACGACCAAAAATAAGATTTAAAAAAATCCAACACATTTTGCGTGGAAATACAGCCATGATCTGTTCGCTTGAAGTAAAATCCGTTGTTCATCTCTGCCGGACATTATCAGTGGAAGTAAAGAATACCTGTGTTTTTGCGGTTTGTTTGAAAGCCTGACCGCAGCACAAAGCGCTTTACAGGAGCACCTGCTGCTTTGTCTCCTCACGTTCACCGATGCAGCACCGATGAGTAGAGTCCAAGAATGATAGGTCACAGAAACGCTCCCTTCGGCCCATATCTCCATGCCGACCGGCACGGCCATCTGAGCTGATCGCGTTCTTTCGCTTTTGGATCACATCTCTCTAAGGCTTTCGCATTTCTCAAACTGTCCAGGTGTATTTTAAATATTGTTAATGACACTCTATCGCCCATTTCCTTTGTCAGGCTGTTCAATACACAGAGCAACCTCTGTGGTAGAAAAAGTGGCTCGGAATCCAGCTACATTTCTGCCCTCTGATCTTAAATATACCCCCCTTTGTTCACGATTACCCAACCACACGGAGATGAATGACTGTATCTATACATTATCATAGATTTATGCATCTTTATTAAGCCATCCGCGAATTGCCTGCCTGAAAGAATAAAATGCCTTCTGCCGAACCTCTCCCTGTAACTCAAGCCCTGGAGTTCAGGCAGCATCTTTACATTCCGTTCAGCGTACATCTGCCTTTCCTATAACAGGGCGACCAAAAGTGTTCACAGAACTCCAAGCGCGGTATCTCCAAGGAGAGGGGTAGCGTAATTGAAGTGCGCATCTACGCTTCTTTCTAGAGGCTTTAGTTATTATTCGATTGCAAGTTCAGATTCTGAAACCAAGATCTCGCACCCCAGCAACCTTTTTTTTCTTTTACTGATTCAGGGACAAACCATTTCTCTGAGCAGAACACGGTTTGAAATGTGCTCGTCACTTGTAATGTTTGTTTTATATGTAATATCCATGTCAAACAATGATAAAACACAACACAACACAGATAAATGCTGTCAGGCAGTCACCTCTGACAGGGAGTATGCCAAAGTGAAATGTTCTGACTGAACGGCGTTGGTGGTTTCTGTCTTTATTGTTACCATTTTTGACAGTGTTGCAACCTGAAATAATGACAACGCAAATAGGTTGAAGCTCTAAAATGTTTCAATGTAAATGTGGTACATTTTGTATTTTGCACATTTATAGATTATATTCAGTAATACAGTTAATTTCACGGTATTTCATAATTATATTAACAATGATTTCAGAAAAATATTTATAGAGTGACCCATTTCAGTTCTGGCACAGCTGCGTACACGCGCATCTGCGAGGGGACAGTGCTGACACCGAGGAACATAGATCAGAATTTGAGACTGGAAAAACTTGGGAATTGTCAAAGAGTATAAAATGGAGCGTCCTTTAATTGAACAGTGCTGGGAGGGGAAAATGGAAGGGGAAAATGAGTTTACCTTTCAAAAAGAGGGAAGAGAAATTCTTGGTGAAAATTGGTAAATTTCCAGTTGGGCGCTCAGCCGCTGGAAGATGCGTGCGCGAGTGTTTGAGGAGCGACAAGAGTCTCTGGATCACAGCCGTGGCGGCGCATCGTTTATGGTGAAATGGAATCCTACCGCACGGCCGCGCCGTTGGAATCCCTGTCTTTAGACGAGTCTCTTTCACCCTTCCCTAACAAGCCGGCCTCGGTGCCGAAGCACACGACACTACTGAGTTGCTGTAAAGCCTCATTTGTGTCACAAATGTCCTTTAGGGATGGAGAATATTCGCCTTTATCTGGATTTTATGTGACTGTAGACCGTGAAACACCGTGAAACATCACTAAATAGGAAAATGAGAAACAGCGAGGAGGATGGAGAAAAGGGAGCTGATCCACTCTGACTGGACCAGCCCGTAGCAAAACAACGTGAACATAATCAGATAGAAGAATGAGACCGAACGGAGAGAATGAAAATAAAAAAAAGAAAGAACGGGAGGGACACGAGTGACCCGTCCCCAACAGTTCCCATGTTCTACAGAGCGACCATCTGGGTGAACAGCTGAACTGATCCTTGCATATTACATATCTGATGATGGGCACATTTCATCTCTACAGGGTAGACAGCGAGTGAACTATATCACCACGAAACGCATGCGCATTTCAGAGAGCTCAGTTGTTAACCGTGATTCCACATATCGGCAGATGGATAGCTTATGGAGGAAACATGGCGTTTGACCTAATTCTACTGCAGAAACCAGCTGGTCGCTCTATGATTAACGAATGTGGATAACCGTTTCAGCGGGCATTTCTCCGCGTTCGTCAGCCGGCACGGAGTATTGTGATCGGTCTGGGACACCTCATTAAGAAAGGTGGTGCTGGTATTGGATAAGGTCCAGAGGAGGCTCACTGGAATGATTCCGGGAATGCACGGCTGAGCGTATGAGGAGAGTTTCACCACGTTCATCAGCCGGCAACGGAGTATTGTGATCGGTCTGGGACACCTCATTAAGAAAGGTGGTGCTGGTATTGGGAACGGTCCAGAGCGGGCTCACTAGAATGATTCCGGGAATGCACGGCTGAGCGTATGAAGAGAGTTTCACCGCGTTCATTAGACCGCACGGAGTATTGTGATCGGTCTGGGACACCTCATTAAGAAAGGTAGTGCTGGTATTGGGAACGGTCCAGCGGGGGCTCACTAGAATGATTCCGGGAATGCACGGCTGAGCGTAGGAGGAGAGTTTGAAGGTTCCGAACCTGTACTCGCTTGAGCTCAGAACAAGGAGGGTGGATTTATGGAAATCTATCGAATACCCAAAGGACTAGATGGAGTAACTGTGGAAACAGGACCAGAGGGCACAGCGTCAGTACAGAAGGACGACCATTTAGAGCAGAGATGAGAAGGAATTCGCTCAGCCAGATGGTGTTGAACCTGTGTAATTCATTGCCATCGACGGCTGTAGACGCCAAAACACTGAATATACTAAAGCGCGGATTGGTTGGTTCCTGGTTAGTCTGGAAGCCACGTCACGGGGAGAAGGCGGGAGAATGGGGTTAAGAGTAGTTATAAATGAGCCATGATAGACTGGGAGAGAAGACACGATCGACCGAGTGGACTACTGCTCTTGTATATAATGGTCTAATCACACTGGGAAAGATGGGGGATCGAGCTAGAATATGAAGCTGGAGGTGATAAAAGATAGAAGGCGATAGATAAAGCTAATCAGGTGGGGTGGGGGCGGAATGAAAGAAAACAATCGTGTCCCCATTATTCCCCACAGCAGCGCTGAGGTGTCTATAAAATCACAGACTGCTCTGTTTATTGAAGTGGTGTCCTTCTGAAGGTCTATATAAACACAGACTGCTCTGTTTATTGAACTGAAGTGTCTTTTTTGAAGGTCCAAATTACGGCTTTGATTACTCTAACATGTTGGCATACCATTCAGTTTGTGTTCGGGTCTGCTGACCTCTTCAGTCGTGGCGGTGTCTCTCCAGGACGTCACAGACACGCGGTCAGTATGCCGAGTGGAGAGTTTGTGCTGATCCAATAGGAATGATTCACGTCCTTCTCCGTCTGCAGATCTGCCTCGATTTGATTCCCTGCTGCGTACAGACTCACATTCACAAATCTTTCAAACGCACCTTCTCAGTTGTTTGGCAGCGGCTATCTGCTTATGTGTAGCTGTTGGGGGAAAATAGTTTAATTTTCTTCCACACCCTCCTGTAACAGCCAGAAAATAAAAAGATCTTGAGATTGGATATGGTAACATATACGGACTTTGATGATAAACTCACTTTGAACCGGTAATTCCTAACGTATCCTGAGATTGGAATAACACAGGGATTCGTGTTTTTATTGGAGATCGTTTAATAACTTGTCTATATTTGATTTTTCGCAAACGCAATACTGTGATTGAGTCATCCCGTGATTGTACACTTCGGCTCTTGACGGAAAATTCACAATTTAATATGCAGAATAAGGGTTGGGTATTTAGAATTAAATGTAATATTGTGCTCGGATATTCAGTCACAGTCCGTGGTCGATGATTGTGGGGTATTATTATTGACGAGTTTAAATATGCTGTGCCCGAGTTGGGACAGGAAATGTAACGGCAGTGTTAGTTTAGTGAGGGAAGTTCTGAATGAGCAATGAGATGATCTGTGCGGATATTCATGGACCTGATACAAACATTTCTAACACGATTGCCGATATTGAGGGAGAAGCCTTGTCCCTCTGGTCAGTGACCGGTCTGAATACACAGTGACAATACCAGAGCGTCAGTGATGCGCCACCAGCAGTCGTGATCGCTCTGTTTACTCCACGTTGAAGTGACAGGTCAGATCACTCGCGTTTCTCTCTGATTCAGGGAATAAAGCAATAACCTGTTCAAGCTATCCTTATAGCTCTGTCCTCAACACCCCGAAACAGTCTCGTAAAATCCCTATGAACTCATTCAATCTTATTGATATCGTTCCTTCAGAAAGGTGACCAGATCTGCATACAATACTCCTAATTCGGCCTCAGCGACGTCATAAAACTTCAACATAACATCTCATCACCGATACCCAATACCTTAACATATGAAGGTCAATGTACCAAATACCCACTTTACGGCCCTGTCGACCTGTGATGCGACTTTCGAGAGATTATGGATCTCCATTCCCAGATTCCCCTGTTCTACCGCAATCATCGCTGCCCCAACATTCAACGTGTGAATCCTCCTAACGCAACAGCTCGCAGTTCCCTGAATGAAATTACATCGACCATTTCTCAGCCCATTTTACCTGCTGCTCCAATGACTCTGAATGACTTTGATGGATTTGGGGAGGTCAGGTGAGTTTGGAACACCCGCCAATGGCATTAGGTCTGCGCTAAGTCTGAAGGAACGCGCAGTTCCAGAGTTTTCAGTCTCTCGATCCCTATCGGTAAAACACCAAAGTATGTGCGCTGTATTTCCCCCGCGTTTCTTTCACATTGGAATCCGGCGACGTGTCTGTCCCCCCCTCCCCCCTCGACCAGACTGAGGGTTTATAAAAAACTACAGCAATTGCACCCCACATTGCGGACTGACATTCGCATTTCCACAGAACTGGCATCGACTTTTCAAGCTTCCGTTAACACTGAGATTGCAAGATGTTTCCGGAATCCTTGGTCTCGGTCAGCGATACCCGGGACACGATCTCCAGTCCCGAACTGCGAACTGGGGGAACTGGACCGCTGAACAGGAGAGGTTTCGGGAACACAGAATCTCACGCTGGAGCAGGGCAGTGCATCCGAACCAGGTGGACGGTGGGACTTGCAGGACAGAACTGTGGGTCACCAGGGCGGGGCTGATCTACACTGACAAACGTAGGTCGTTCCACTCGGGAAGAGAGGGGAATATACACTGGTGAATGCAGAAAAAAAAACGATTCAAAGGGTCGTCAGTTGAGCTGGAGTGAGGAATCATGCGCGATAGTAAAGCGAGTGCGGAATGAGACGAACATGTACTTACACGGGTCCCCTTTGGTGCAGAGTTTGCCTGCAATGAGTGGTGAATTAGTTGAGCCAGGCAGGGAAGCATCACTAATTCATGACATCCTTCCAGCAATGAGAGCCAAGGGATATTTTATCGCGTCCTTCAGTTGTTCCCTGAACTTGGTCTGGGTGACGGCGTAAAGAGCCGTGTTTGTGCAGCAGCTCAGAAGCTGCAGCATCGAGCCCAGTTCTCGCAGAGAATCCGGAGGAAGCTTCACCGCAGAGATATCAGCCAGTCGGTTCCACAAAGAATAAACAGTGAACGGTGCCCACAGCAGGACGAAATTACCGGAGATGATCATCAGTAAAACGAGGGATTTCCTGCGGCTCTCCATCTCTGGGTCCCTGGCACCCTGTCCCTTGTCAGCACACCGGAGCCTCCTGCGCCCTCTGCTGGTGACCAAAACGTGTCGGACGGTTAAACCATTCGTCAGGAGAACCAATAGGAATGGGATTACAGGGGTGAGAAGGTAATGAAATAAGGCCATTGGTACTGCGACAGATAAAGGCACATAATATGCAGTTTCATCACAGATAAATCGTGACATTATCGTGGTATAACGTCCTGAGAGTCGAAAATACAAGTAAGTGTTTCTTAAACAGCTGATCACAGTCACTGTCCCCAGAATCACAGCCGCAGTTTTCCCGGTGCAATATTTTGTTTTCAGCTTCTGGCAACAAATGGCCACAAACCGATCAAAGGTGAAAGTGACGGTGAACCAGACCGAACAATCGGTGGCGACGTAAAGCAGGACGGCGTGGATTTTACACACTGGTGTATCCCTACCCCAGAGGAAAAGTTTCATTGGCGCGTAAGTATTCGGAATCTTGCTGAATATCAGGTCCAGGACAACGACCATAAGATCCGCCGCTGCCATGGCAACCAGGTAGCGAGTGACAACTCTGGAGAGACCGCACTTTCCTCTGGACAGGATTAAAATCGTCACCAGGTTCACTGCGGGGAGGAAAAAATAATATTCAAGTGACACACATCAGGAAGCGTTTTCTGTTAAGAATTTGTCCGATTTGTGGCTAGTGTGTAGATTTGTGGCTGGCGCTTAGTCGACAGGGCAGTTGGCTGCGAGAATATTGCGGATTTGGATTATATTTCCAAATATTTGGATTTGGAAAATTAATTTGCATTGTAAACACAAGGTCTGAAATCAACTTGATTCGGCAGCTGATGTTCTCGAGGGGAGATGAAGCGACAGAAAAGAAGCAACGTTTCCAGAGGCAAAATATCAAAGCCCCGGTCATGTCATCATGTGTGCAACGGCTGGACAGAGTTTACCGGTTACATCACTGACCTGCGCAGTGCCAGGAGTCACAGGGAACAGCATCGCTGCAGAATTTGAAGCTATCAGAATGTCTTATACGGAGTGGGCGACAACAGCAATGATTTCAACTGGGCGATAAACATTAGAAAACAGATAAATACTGTTGCATAGTTGAGCTTTGGAGAGAGACTTACCAGGAAGAGCAATGACAGCGAGGACGGGGAAGTAAATCACTTGAATGACTTTTAATGCATGCGCAATTCGAAGCTCTAAGGTCATCCATTCATAATTAGCAAAGACAAACTGAGCAGCCCAGAAGGCATTCTTCGGAATTTCTGCTACATTCGACACTGTTGCTCCCGGACTCTGATCCATTATGGAACCAGCAAACCGTCCTTCTGCAGCGTGCTCTCTCTGTCCCGCTGTGTGGATCGGCGAGTCACTGTGAGTGCCGGAGCGGCTGTTCAGTGAGAGCTCAGTGATTCAGATGCTTATTAATAGGAGAGGGAAACTCCCTTGTGACGCTAAAACCCTCCGTGGAAATGACGATAATGGCACTTAACGAAATGACACATGCAGTTAACCCTTTTTGCGTAGCAGCTGAGCAGCAAGTGTGGGGAGCTAGCTTTATATGTTTATAATTCGTTAATAAAATATTCAGTAGATTTAGCAAAAACTGAGTCAGAGTAAAATTCGATGAAGTGTTTAGAATAAAACGTGCAGATTCTCTCCTTAAGTTCGTTTACAGAATACCAATGTTTGCTTCAAAAGCAACACAAACAAAATGCTGGTGGAACACAGCAGGCCAGGCAGCATCGATAGGGGAAGCACCGTCGACGTTTCGGGCCGAGACCATTTTGTGTGTGTTGCTTGAATTTCAAGCATCTGCAGATTTCCTCGTGTTTTTGTTTCAAAAGCTTACTTTTTATTATTGTGATTGCAAAGCAGGGTGGCATGAGTGTTTGACTTAGAGAGTGAGAGAGAGAGAGAGAGAGAGAGAGAGACAGAGAGAGAGACAGAGAGGGAAAGAGAGAGAAAGGGAGAGAGGGCGGGAGGGAAAGAGAGAGAAAGGAAGTGGCGGGGAGTGCGTGAGACGGAGAGTGAGAGAGAGAGGGAAAGCGAGACAGAGAGCGAAAGGGGTTGTGAGACAGAGAGAGACAGACAGAGAAGGAAGGAGAGAGAGAGAGTGAGAAAGAGAGTGAGAAAGAAAGAAAGAGAGAGACAGACAGAGAAGGAAGGGGAGAGAGAGAGAACGCGAGAGAGCAAGCATTATTATTCTTTGCACTCGGTCTTTCTGTTCCTTTTCAAGTGCTTAATGGCCAGTTTTCCTATCGTCGTAATAAAGGGATTTTGACCATGAAACATGTGGGGGAGGGTTTCTAAAGCACGAAACCCGTTGCATTGGAGCAGTTCCATTCTTTTGACCAGAATTCCGTGTCCAGTGGTATAAACAACCATCACAAACTGAACTCTTTCTTGGTTCCAGTGAAGAACCATGAGTTCATCTGTGTCTTGACATGCCTTTCGCTCTGCCCGGAGCTTTGCAGTACCGGATGAAAGCATATACTTTCAGAATCAAAATCAGGTTTATTATCACCGGCATGTGTCGTGAAACTTGTTAACAGCAGCGGTTCAATGCAATACATCACATAGAAAAAGTATATAAATAAGTAAACCAATTACATTGGACGGATAGTGAATTTTAAGAAAATCGTGCAAAACAGAAGTATATATCTTAAAAACGTGAGATAGTAAGCAGGGGTTCAGTCCATCTGGGAATCGGATGGAAGAAGCTGTTCCTGAATCGCTTAGTGTGTGTCTTCATGCTTCTGCACCCCCTACCTAATGGTAACAGTGAGGAAAGGCATGATCTGGGTAATCGGGGTCCTGAGTAATGGACACTGACACCGCTCCAGGAGGATGTCCTGGGAACTTTATAGGCTATTACCCAAGATGGAGTTGCTTAAATTTACGACTCTCTACAGCTTTTTTCGGCCATGTGCAGTAACAACCCCCAACCCTATATGTCAGACAGTGACACAGCCTGTCAGAATGCTCTCCCATCTGTAGAAGTTTTTGAGTGTTTTTTGTTCACATACCAAATCTCTTCAAACTAAAAATGAAGTATAGACGCTGTCTTGCCTTCTTTATAACTGTTGGGACCAGGTTAGGTCCTCAGAGATCCAGACACGCAGGAACTTGAAACTACTCCTCTCTTCCACTTCTGATCCCTCTGTGAGGATCGGTACCTGATCCTTTGTCTCGCCGTTCCTGAAGTCCACAATCAGCTCTTTCGTCTTACTGACGTTGAGTGCCAGGTTGTTGCTGAGACGTCACTCCACTAGTTGGTATATCTTGTTCCTGTGCTCCCTCTCGTCTCCATCTCATATTCGACCAATAATGGTGGTATCATCAGTAAATTTATAGATGGTACATGAGCCATGTCTAACCACACAGTCATGTGTACAGAGAGTAGAGCAGTGGGCTAAGCACACATCCCTGAGGTGCACCAAAGTTGATCGTCAGCGTGGAGGAGATATTTTGACCAATCCGCACAGATTTTCGTCCTCCATTCAGGAAGTCGAGCATCCAATTGCAGACGAAGGCACAGAGGGCCAGGTTCTGTAACTTCTTAATCAGGATTGCGGAATGAAGGTGTGAATTGTGAGCTATTGTCACCAAACAGCATCCTGCACAGGTGTTTGTATTGTCCAGGTGGTCTAAAGCCGTATGAAGAGCCATTAAGATTGCATCTGTCGTTGACCTGTTGTGGCGATAGGCAAATTGCAGTGGGTCCAGATACTTGCTGAGGCAGGAGTTTTCCCTAGTCATGAGCAAACTCTCAAAGCATTTCATCACTGTCGATGTGAGTGCTACCGGGCGATAGTCATTAAGGCAGCTCACATTATTCTTCTTAGGCACTGGTATATTTGTTGTTGTTTTTTGAACCAGTGGGAAATTCCGCCCGTAGCAGTGAGAGGCTGAAAATGTCCTTGAATACTCCCACCAGTTGGTTGACACAGATTTTCACAGCCTTACCAGGAATCCCATCGAACCTATCGCCTTGCGAGGTTTCACTGTCTTTAAAGACAACCTAACATCGGCCTCTGAGACAGAGATCAGAGCGTCACTGCGTGCAGCAGGGATCTTCACAGCTGTAGTTATATTCTCCCGTTCAAAGCGCGCAGAGAAGGCGTTGGGTATATTTGGCAGTGAAATGTCGCTGCCATTCATACTTCCGGGTTTCGCTTTGTAGGAAGTCATGTCTTGCAAACCCTGACAGAGTTGTCGTACATCCGATGACGCCTCCAACCTCGTTCGAAATTGCCGCTTCGCCCTCCGCAAATCATACCTGGTTTTCTGGTACAGACCCATTTCGCCAGATTTTAATGCCACAGATCTAGACTTCAGCAGACGACGAACCCTCTGGTTCATCCACCTTTGGTTTGGGAATGTACAGTAAATATTTGTAGGCACACAGTCATCCACACAGGATTTAATGAAGTCGGTAACAAATGCACCAGACTCATCCAGGTTGGAAGATGAATCGCTGGATACAGTCCAGCCCACCGATCCAAAGCCGTCCTCTAGGCGCTCCTGCGCTTCCCTGGACCAAACGTTCTTGGTCCTCACTGCGGGTGCTGCGGTCTTCAGTCTCGGCCTAGACTCAGGGAGCAGAAGTACAGCCAGGTGATGAGACTTCCCGAAGTGAGGGAGTGGAACCGCACGGTAGATGGTGGTGTCAGAGTGGTCCATGTGTGGTTTCCTCTGGTACTGCAAGCGATCTGTTGATGGTAATTGCTTGGTGATTTTTTTTCTGGCTGGCCTGGTTAACATCACCCAAATCGCTGGTGAAGGCGTTAGGGGGCGCTGTTTCGTGCATGTTGATCCCATTGCTCCTTCCTTATGCCACCGAAAGTAGGGTTCACACCTATGATGTTTTTGACTGAAATGTCTGTTCTCTCTCTTCTCTCTAACAACCTGGAAACCAGTGGAGTGACGGTCATTGGTCACGAACGAATTCCCCACTGACATAGGAGCGACGTGAAACGACTCGTCCCCTCACAAGTGATCGAGTGTAACGGTCTGACTTTCAGTATCATCTTCATTTCACTTCTCAAAGCGGTCCCGGAGTCACATAACACATTTGACCCGATCTACATTGGCGACACTTCGGCAGTCTCGGGCAATATTTGGGAGGAATTCTTCAAGTATTACTACTACTTCTATTATTATTTATTATTATTGCTATTATAGCGATTATTATTCGTATACCTATCTCCGAATTCCACACGTATTCTCACCTCTACTTCCTGCTCACGACTGGGTGTCCTGGTGTGCTATCCCAGGCATTATGGATTGCCCTATCCGCAATACTGGATCGCTCGTCATGTTATTGTAGGCCTCTGGCTCTAAAACAGGACGCGGATTGTATTTATAGTAATGTATGGCACCTTTTATGCGTTTGCCACTTAAAGCAACTCTTTGGTGAATGATGTTTGCCACGTGATCGTGTCCGTGTCAGTAACCAGATGAGAAGCTCCCGCACGGGAGGCTGGTCACGAAGGTTCAGTCGCTCGGCATTCACGATGAGGTAGTAACCGTGCCCATGGTCTGCTCTTATCATATTATGGTATTGTTTTGCACTGTTGTAACTGTATGTTATAATTATGTGGTTTTTTTGTCAGTTAGCCTTGGTCTGTCTTGTGTTTATGTGATATCTTACTGGAGGAACATTGAATTTCCCCACGGGGATGAATAAAGTATCTATCTATCTATCTATCTATCTATCTAAATGGGATCAGACATCGGCTTTGTAGTGGAAGCCAGAGAGTGGAGGGAGATTGTTGCATCTCTGACTGGAGGCCTGTGACTCCTACAGTGCCGCAGGGAGCAGTGCCGGGTACGTTTTTGTTTCTCGTCTATATCAACCATCTGAATGATAATGTGGTTTACTGGAAATCTGCAGATGACAACCTGATTGGAGGTGTAGTGGATAGCGAGGAAGGCTGTAATGACTTACAGCGGGATCCGCACCAGCTGGAGAAATGAGCTGAACATAGCTGAAGGAATTTAACGCAGACAATTGCGAGGTGTTGCTCTTCGGTAGAACTAACCAGGGGAGGTTGAACGGTCGGGCACTGAGGAGTGCGGTAGAACAAAGGGAGCTGGGAATACATGTCCATAACTTGTTGAAAGTGGCGTCACCAGTAGATAGGGTCGTAAAGAAAGCTTTGGGCACAACTAGTCTTCATGTATCAAAGAGTTAAGTACAGGAGATGGGATGTCGCGCTGAAGTAGTGTGATACATTTTTGAGGAAATTGACAAGGATGTTGCCGGGTCTGGAGTTCATTCTGTTCCATTGATTAACAGTTTCTTCTGTCGTGATACTTCCTTCATTTTACATATTTACACCACACGCTGCATCCGCAAAGGAAACAGCATTATGAAGGACCCCACGCACCCGTCATACAATCTCTTCTCCCTCCTGCCGTCTGGGAAAAGTCTCCGAAGCATTCGGGGCCTCACGACCAGACTATGTAACAGTTTCTTCCCCCAAGCTATCAGACTCAATACCCGAAGCCTGGACTGACACCTTGCCCTACTGTTCTGTTTATTATTTATTGTAATGCCAGTACTGTTTTTGGGCACTTAATGCAGTCCAGTATAGGTCTGTAGTCTAGTGTAGCTTTCTCTGTGTTTTTTTTAAATATTACGTAATTCAATCTAGTTTTTTGTACTGTGTCATGTAAACCATGGTCCTGAAAAACGTTGTACCTGCAGTTATGGTCGAAATGGCAATAAAGTTTGACTTGAACTGACTTGATTTTCATCCTTCTGCTTTCATTTCATTTCAGTTTCGTGTACTTCATATCAGAATAGTTTGATTCCCGCATTTGTCTGCCTGTCTGACTGTCCCTCTCTTTTTTCTCACTGCCTCTGAATCTTTCTGTATAACAACCACCCTTCTCTCTCCTCGCACTTCCTGCCGTGGGAGATTCTGGGTTTTGGGATGGAGAGAAAGGGACTGCGGCATCAGGAAGAAAGAGAGAGAGAGAGAGAGAGAGAGAGAGAGAGAGAGAGAGAGAGAGAGAGAGAGAGAGAGAGAGAGAGAGAGAGAGAGAGAGAGAGAGAGAGAGAGAGAGAGAGAGAGAGAGAGAGAGAGAGAGAGAGAGAGAGAGAGAGAGAGAGAGTCTGGAGCGGGTCGGAGAGTCTGAGGCAGACAGAGGAGGGTGAAGAGAGTGGGGAAGGACCCTGGAGGAAGAAAACCCTGTCTGATTACCATCAGCAGATATGTTTCATTGATTCTATGATGGTTATGATGTTATGTTGTTTTGTGTATGTTCGGCTCAGTTTTGTGGGCCGAAGGGCCTGTATTGTGCTATATTTCTGTGTTCTATGTTTCTAAACTGAATCTCAGAGCTGTTTCTGGTGACATAGATGTGCTTTCATAATAAATTTGTTTTTAACTTTGACGGGGAGAATTGGAGAGAGGGAGTCTGGGAGAGAAAGAATCTGGGAAGGCGGAGAGAGAACGACTAGGGAGGGAGGATAGTGAGACGGTGAGAAAGGCCATTGAGGGAGCGGGAGAGACCAGGTTGGGAGATAGACCAGGAGGAGAGAGAGATAAGTCGTAGATGAGAGAGCAGCCGGGGTGCGGGAGAGATTTGGAATGAGGCCAGGAAAAAAGAGATGGGGCGAAGTGGCGTGGGGGAGGGTAGAGAGACTGGGGGCCTAGACAGTGTAGGAAGATGGTAGGAAGAGAAGGGTGGGAGCAAGTGAGCAGGAGGGGATAAAGAGTGATGGGGACGGGGTAGAAAGGAAATAAAGGGCAGTGAGGGGGTGGAAGGAGGAGGATAGGGTGGGGAGAGAGTTGGGGGAATAGATGGGGAGAGAATAGGGAACAGAGGAAGAGAGAAAGGAATGTGGGAGAGGGAGGCTGAGGGGGTGGGGAATGGAAGACGGTAGAGTGATAATGATTTTATTCATCTCGTCTTGTCTCCCCACATTTTCTTCTCCCCTCTCCTCCTCAATCTGATCCCTTCCTCTCATACCCCATCCGCAGAGAATAGTGGTGATCCACGCTCACCAGCCCGCAGCACCGGTCCTCGCCTCCATCTCCAGCGAGCCAGCGCCCACTCCTGCCTTAGACGGGCCTCAGTGACGACACGTTCCCCAGTCTACGAGACAGTCTGAAGGATTCGGGCCGAACCACCTGAGGACGGGTTGAAAAATTATCGAAGCGGGACTTTGGAGACGCTGGTGGTGGGGACAGGGGTTATCGGTTCCAGCCTCTTCCTCCTCATGGTGCCCCACAGTTACAGCTCCCTTGTAATGGGTCGCCCTCTCCCATCTTCGCCATCCCGCCACTCCTGAAACACTCCGCTCTCTATTCCCTCGCTCTCCCCTCTATTACCGTTCATCTCACCCTAGCTGACGGCCATTTTGTGATGGTTACCATTGGCAACCGTTCTCCCAGCATCGTAGAATGGGTCACACACTTTTCCACATCTTCCACTCACTTCTTTCCCTGTTTATTCAAGCTCAACTGCCCATCCTTCCTCGCCTTTCCCTCGGTACCCGCTGTCACATCTCTCCATTTAACCTTCTGCAGACAGCCATTTTGTGACAGGGTGAGACCGTCCCTCCCTGTCCTAGCTCTTCCCCTCCCTCCCCGTCCCATCACTCCAGCTCCCCTCCTGTCGTCTCACTCCTCGCCCCGTCTGGATCTTCTCCATGTCGGCCATCAGTTTGTGACAGGAACATTCGCCCCTCGCTTTACCGTCCCCTATTGAGTCAGTGGACTTCGCCACGCTCACCGTCTCATCAGTCCACTCCTCGTCCCGTCACTCCTCTTCCTCCCAAACCCCTTACCCCTCCTCCCCAAAACCCACATGTACATGTGTATGTGTGAATATCTGAGATATATACATTAGTTTATTCAATGACAACATCATTAGAATTAAAACATATACACAATACCCAGGACTGTTCGAAACACAAATTAAAATATTGTTATAACATTAACCAAGGATTCGCCCATTTTAAATCAGCGCGTCGCTCCCTCTCTTGGGCTCACTTCTATCAAAGCCCTCAGTTCCTCCCCAGCCGGCATTTCAAGTGAAGCGTCGGCCATGTGAGGTCAAGGTGTCCTTCACTCCTTCTCTGCCGCTCACTTTAACAGAGGCGTTGCTCCGTCCTTGGTCCCGTTTCAACCCGGCCGAACGGGGTCTCCTTCAGTCACCACATCTCTCCCTTTTCCTCGACAGAATTAACCATGGTGGCGGTCATTTTCAATCGACCATTCACGCCCTCCCTACACGGCGCTCACTTTAAACAAGGTATCACTAACCCTAAACTGCCTCGTCAGACAGCTGAAGCGAAGCAATGTCCATTTCATATCAGAGCGTCACTTTCTCACATTAGATCATTTTACATCGACCCATTGCTCCCCCTCTCTTCTCAATGTGCAACTGTCTCCATTTCGGCCATTTTACCCGGTGCGTCTCTTCCTCCCTGTTGGCCATTTGAAGTCTGTCCATCACTCTCTCCCTGTCGGCCATTGTAACAAAGAAATCAGGGACTATTTCAGGTCGGGCCGCCACTCCCTCCGACTTGTCACTTTCTGGGGTCCATTTTCTCACTGTGCATCCTTCCCTCCCTGGAGACCGTTTTCAATTCGCACGTCTCTCGCCTGGTGGCAATGTTATGTTGGTGCGTCACTCTGTCCCGGTAGTAATTTTATTTTCTGGTTTTAATCCAGAATCCTACTTTTAGTCACCAGGTAACTCCCTCACCCCATGATAATTTTCACTCAGTGCGTCATCCCCACCCTGTCGGTCATTTTAACTCTGCCTGTCACTCCCACTGTCTGGTCGGTATATCACTCCCTCCCTGTCGGCCATGAGAAACAAGGTGACCACGGCCATCTTAATTCCGCCCATCGCCCCCTCCCTGGCGCCCATTGTCACTCAGTCCATCACTTTCCCCCTGGAGACCATTTTCAGTCAACCTTTCACTCCCTCCTCAGTGACCATTCTAAATCCTTCTGTCGCCATCACTATTCACCATTTTCAATCAGGAGCCCCTCGCAGGACAGACACTCTCGACCACCCTACACACGATTGCGCAGACTGTTTATCACAATTAATAAATATATCCCAAACGATATAGACCGATCCGATTTCCTCATCTCCGGACCCTGTGCGTTATCACTCCGCGTGTCGTAGAGAGAGGAGACACCAGGAAACGTGTGTGGTAATATTCCCGGTGTCGATACAGAGACCCGACACCGTGCGCGGTAAAACTCTCGGTGTGGAGAATGAGATCGGGAACCGTGCCTGGCAAAGTTTCCAGTTTGGGATATGGAGACGGGCAACCGTGCCCTGTATAACTTCCTGTGTGTTATGTGGACACCGGGAACCAGGCGTAATGAATCACCCCGTGTTGGGACACTGAAACCATAAACCTCTCTCTCACGCACCCCACCCCATTTGCAGGAAGACCTGCTGAAGGTCCTTCCTTTCGATCGTATCCACCGTCTCCGCCAGAAGTGAGAACCGCGTCAGTGTTACAAAGTCGTCAACATCCTCACGACCCTCGACTTTCCTTGTAACTAATAAACCATCGGCGTTCTCGTCAAATTCCCTAAACGCAGCCCTGAGTTCTGTCAAACACGGAATTCAGGAGTGCCCGGCAATTTCCAGGTTCACAGAACTGGAAGGGGTGTCATTGGGAGGCAGATGGTGGCAGTGAATAGGAAGGGGTGGGGCCCAGTTGAAATGTTCGGACGATGGAAACGAATGGGTAGGGGTGCGTCCCGTTAGGAATGCGGATGGTTTGAGTGAATGGGAAGGGGTGTGTGCGGAGGGAGATTTACTCTGTGTCTGACCCTGGAATTATGTGATGGGATGGTATGGAGGGAGATTCACTCTGTGTCTTACCCTGGAATTGTGTGATGGGACGGTGTGGAGGGAGATTCACTCTGTGTCTGACCCCGGAATTGTGTGATGGGACGGTGTGGAGGGAGATTCACTCCGTGTCTGACCCTGGAATTGTGTGATGGGACGGTGTGGAGGGAGATTCACTCTGTGTCTGACCCCGGTATTTCATCCCCAGTCCCTCTCGTACTACGGATTTTAGTGGTGTCACGTCTGATATTACAGTCGATTTTAACTGTCTCCCGGGGGGGGGGGGGGGCGAGAGCGTGTCAGTTAGCCAGGAAGGGGCTTTGGTGGAGATGAGATCCTGGGCATCCGACCTCCCTCAGCCCGGAGCTGAGACGCTACTGTGTCAGTGTGAGGAGCTGCGACCCACTGTTGCAGTGCACAGGGTGCGGGGGGCAGCAGAAACCTCAAATAAAACTCGAGTCCGGCACCAGGACAGGAAGTTACAGCGGTTTATTGATTTCATCATGACAAATGTAAATTAAACAATGTGTGAGCTGCTGACGTGCGGGAATAAATAAGTTGCTCCCGACTCACTCACAGTCACACACAATTAACTGACCGGCGACAACGAGTGACCGGTTGAATAATCAGTCCCGTTTCTCACCGTCACGCTGCATCGGGGAACCGATGATAATAAAATCACACTTTAGGGCTGTATTCGAGATTGCTGCAGATCCAGGGTAACTGCCGAGGTATTTGTCAATTTGACATCATTATTTCTGCCAGACTGTGAATTCATCGTCCTCAGCAAAGGGAGTAAAGGGATTCTTTCCAGGGATAATCCCACCCCGGGACACCGGTGTCCCGGACTGAGTCCCGGACCACGGGCTCTTCCTGTCTGTGTAATTTCCCGGGGTCTCACGTGGGGGAGTCTCGAATCCGCACATCCGGCGGAAGCTGCGCCGCCGAACAGCAGGCGGAAATACGTCAATGCGGGATGGCTTCCGATGTCACTGAGCTGGAGACTGGAGACGGTTCCGTTAAAACCGTTGGGAATTACCCCCGGCGCGCGGCCATTACAGGTAAAGGCGGGAGTTAAAGGGGAGAGGGAGTTAAAGGAGAGTGCGGGGAATCGGCCAAAATGTCCCCATCCCGCGGGCGCGGATGTTCAGAGTCCACTCTCAGTCCGGGTCTGGATTCCTGCAGAGATCTCAGTTCCGTCTCCCCGGTCCGACTGAACCGATTCTCCCCCAGCCTGAAACAGATGTAAGAATAAAGATGAAATAAACATTTTGCACAACAGTGTCAGTAACAGGGGACTGGGGTTAATGTTTCAACAACACTCACAGACAAATATCACCAGAAAACCCGCGGATCCGCTGATATTTTATCACTTTGAACATTAACACAAACACTCACCAGATCCGCTCCAGTCTCGGGTGGGTCAGTATAAGGCGGCGGAGAGCGGGGACAGATCGGTCTGTCAGCGAGTTGAATACCAGGTCCAGCTCCATCAATGATGGGTTTGTACTGAGAGCGGAGACGAGATCCTCGGCACCAGAATCTGTGAGACCGACACACCACAGCCTGGAGATGAGAGAGAGAGTGAGAGTGAAGGACACAGAGAGACAGGAGACGGTACAAATCCCCAGTGTTTATCAGTAACACAAATATTGATTACATTAATGTTCAGTGTCAGACACCCAGTGACTGTAAACACAATCTCCCACAGTCTGGTACTTACCGCAGTGTCTGTATTTTACACTCCAGGTTCCTCAGAGCCGCAGACACCAGTTTCACTCCTGAATCTCCCAGTTCATTATGACTCAGGTCCAGCTCTGTCACTGATGGGTTTGTACTGAGAGCGGAGGCGAGATCCTCGGCACCAGAATCTGTGAGACCGACTTCCCACAGCCTGGAGATGAGAGAGAGTGAGGGTGAAGGACACAGAGAGACAGGAGACGGTACAAATCCCCAGTGTTTATCAGTAACACAATTACTGATCACATTGATGTTCAGTGTCTGACACCAAGTGACTGTAAACACAATCTCCCACAGTCTGGTACTTACCCCAGTTTCTGTATTTTACACTGCGGGTTCCTCAGAGACTCAGACACCAGTTTCACTCCTGAATCTCCCAGTTTATTATAACAGAGTCTAAACACAAACAAACAAATTGATGAACAAAGTGAATCAAACCGTAGGTTTGTGGGAATTTCTCTCACTCGGATATTTCAGGAAACATTAAACCCTTCAGTAAATCACTGACCGGAGTTCCCATCACTGTCAATGTCCCTCAATGACCAGCTCCAGGGTTTTATTCGAATGTCAGTAATTTAGTCAGTCAATGTGACCCTGTAAACTCCACATATTCTGTCCCATTCCCGATGGAGAGAAAAGTGTTCCTGACCGAAATGCAGAAATGTCAATGCAACACAGTGAAATAGACCCACCCGAGCTAAAGGGATGGGGAGAAGAGATCCCACAGCAGGAATGTATGGGGAAGAGAGATCCCACAGGATGAAGGGGGATGGGGAAGAGGGATCATACAGGACGACGGTGGATGGGGAAACGAGACCTTACAGGATGAAGCGGGATGGGGAACAGAGATCCCACAGGATGTGGGGACATGGAACACAAGATCCAAAGGAGGAAGGGGGTGGGAAGGAGAGATCCCCCAGGAAGAAAGGGGGTGGGGAAAACAAATCCCACAGGTGGAACGAGAATGTGGAAAGGAGATCCGACAGGAAGAGGAGAGTCGGGGAAGGAATTCATACAGGAGGAAGGGAGATAGGGAAGAGAGATCCCACAAGAGGAAAGTGTATGGGGAAGGAAATCCCACAGGATGAAGGGGGATGAGAAAGAGTGATCCAATAGCAGTAATTTGATGGGGAAGAGAGATCCCACAGCAGGAAGCGGGATGGGGAAGAGACATGCCACAGGAGGATCGAGAACGGTGAAGAGAGATCAGACAGGAGGTTGGGGGATCAGTAGGAGAGAAACCACAGGAGGAAGGGGGATGG
>NW_027331939.1:4009080-4034080 GCF_048418815.1 Hemitrygon akajei | reverse complement strand
AGTCTGCCGGAGAGCAGAGGGTTCAGGATGCAGTAGGTTTCAAGCCGAAAATGAAGTGAAGATTGAATTGCAATTCACATAAAATACAGAGGAGAGACAGAGAACGACAGCAGTGCAGAGACAATCAACAAACAGGAGAGATTCCATCGCATAATATGTGTGTTCTATGGTCTACCTACTTGTCGCCGCTATGGTGTAAAGAGGGATGGTTCAATGTGTACCCACCAGTCTCCGGTGCAATGTGAGAGTGGGGAGCGGGTTCATTTTGTAGAAATCAGTCCCTGGTACAGACTGAGAGTGTGGGCTTCTGTAGGTGTCACTCTCGGGTTCAGTGAGAGCGTGTGGGTTTCATTCTGTATCTGTCAGTCTCTGCTACAATGTGAGAGTGTGGGTTTCATTCTGTATCTGTCAGTCTCTGCTACAGTGTGAGAGTGCGGGTTTCATTCTGTATCTGTCAGTCTCTGTTACAGCGTGAGAGTGTGGGTTTCATTCTGTATCTGTCAGTCTCTGTTACAGTGTGAGAGTGTGGGGTTCATTCTGTATCTGTCAGTCTCTGTTACAGTGTGAGTGTGTGGGTTTCATTCTTTATCAGTCAGTCTCTGTTACAGTGTAAGAGTGTGGGTTTCATTTTGTATCTGTCAGTCTCCGCTACAGTGTGAGAGCGTGGGTTTCATTCTGTACCTGTCAGTCTCTGTTCGAGTATTTCTTGTGTCGTCTCAGTCCTACACCTGTGAGACTCTGATTCAGTGTGAGCGGGTCTATTTATCCTCCTTCTTTCTCGCTATTTCTCAAATTCAGAATATACTCTTAAAATAGATACTGTATTCACAGAGCTATTTTTAGAACAAGAGTCTCCTGCATTTGGTTTATGTTAAAATTGTGAGAGAGACAGTGCACTGATGAATGATCACGGCTGTATGGAGCATGACATCCTGTGTAATAGAGTCATACGGCAAACAGACCATTCGGCCCGGCATCATTCTGCTTGCATCTCTTGATAACACATAGAACCAATTGAACAGCAGCCGATCCGTAAAATTTCTGTGGTTTGACAAAACAATCCCTGAAATGTTGAATGAATATAAGGAAAATAAATATTTTAATTAATTTAATGAAACAAGTCATAACTAACTTAATAAACTGATCGAAATAAAACCCATAGAGGCATCGAGCTTTTTGTTTGATCAGGATTTATGAGGGGTGATTCATAAGTTCGTGGCTAAGATAGAAGGAGTGAACTTTAGAAAACCAAACACGTTTATTTTTCAACATGTTCCCCTCCTTCATTGACACACTTAGTCCAGCGGTCGTGAAGCGTATGGATTCCTTCTTTGTAGAAGTCGCCGTCCTGGACCTCCAGAAGTGGTCCACAGCAGGGGTGATTGATAAGTTCGATGGAGATGAATTATACAGTTCACGTTACCTGCACGTGCATTTCAGCTCTTTGAGTGATTATGCAGAAAGTTTGAAGTTAATAATTCATCATAACTCATTGAAAAATAAATGCACTAGTTTTCCAAAGTTGACACCTTCTACCTCAGGCCACGAACTTATCAATCACCCCCGCTATAGACATTTCTCGCACAGTTCTAAATTGCTCCTTCGCCGTGTATTCGCAACTCTTATGTTTGCCGATTCTGTCACATATTCCTCAATGCGCACCAGTCCATGAATTATCCAGAGTTATTTCCCACTCATAAATAATATAATATTCATTTCGATTTTCTTATGACAGCTTCAGACTGCTCTGCAATATGCCATGCATTTTTCATTGATAAAATTGTGACAGCCTTGTTCCGTGCAGCACTGAAAGTGTTTGTGAGTGGGAATGCGAGTGGGAATCATCCAAAGCTGCTCACTGCAGCACGCGGTTGATGGAAGAATCTTGAGAATTTGGCGTCACTGATTACGTCACTGCACAGCCGGGAATGCTCCCCCCGTCAGGGACATGGTGCGCGGAAGAGTTGCTCCTGTGTTGCAGGATACAGTGTCCTATGTTACACCCATCAGTGCAGAAGAACGAGATGAATGGGGGTGAATGGACAGAAGATGATGAACAGACTGATATCACAATGTGAACACATCACCTGGACATGTTGGGATCATGGAACAGTAGAGAACAGGAACAAGCCCTGTGACTCACTACTCCTGCGCTGAACACGATACCGAATGAGACTAAACTCTGTTGACTGTACATGACCCATCTCCATTCATTCACTGCGTGTTCATGTGCTACGCCAACAACGTAATAAACAACAATGTATTACCGACTGCCACACTTGACAGATTTTCCAGGCACCCACCATTAACTGTGAAACAAACAAACTTGCCCCGCGCATCTTCTCTAAGCTACTCTCCTCTCGCGTTAAATACAGACCATCGCCCACTTGATATTTCCACCTTGGTGTGGAAGAACTTAAGACTCTTTGGATATGCAGAGGTTAACCTAATCGCTTATGAATGCTCTTAAAATTTAGCTGAGCTCTGAGTTGCAAGTCTTAGAATCCAGTCCTTGCTAAAGTCTAAACAAGAATGCTATGGCACCATATTGACGTCATGCTCTTGTTTGTTGAAAATTAGTCCGAAGTTCAAAGTCACGTTGTTTGTTACAATCTAGTACTAAGTTCACAGTCAAGCAATGTTATTCGTAAGTGTTGTTAGTCACCTACGCTGTGTCTATATAATGAACTGGGTCTGCCAGAGAAGCAGAACCCCTAAGCACCGATTTTAGGTGGAAGGAGGCTCTCCATCATATCATGCAATAAAGTCCTTTAGTCTGAAACAATTCTCTGAGTCGGCCGGATTTATTCTATTTACTGCTCCTGAGATTTTTCCGCAACATTTGGCCACAACAATTCACCTTCTAGGCCTCTCATAACTCTACCAGGTTCTGCCAGATCTCCCCCCAGCCTCAGCCTCTGTGTCCAGGAAGGGGAGGTCGAGGGACCATCCAACAGTCCTCTCGTTGACGGACCGGAAGTGGAAGGAGTGAGCAGTTTCAATTTCATTGGTGTTAACCTCTTTGAGAATCCATCTCGGGCCCAATATATTGATGCAGTCTCAAAGAGAGCACGACTGCGGCGATAGTTCATTCAGAGTTTGAGAGGACTCGGACTGTCACGGAGGATTCTCGCACATTTCGACAGATGTACCGTGGAGAGCATTCTGACTGAAAGCATCACCGTCCGCCATGGAGGGGCCGCTGCACAGGATCAGATCAGTCTGCTGGAAGATGTTTTCTCGCAAGGCTGCATCATAGGCACCAGCCTCCCAAGCACCCAAGACACCTTCAAAAGGCGATGCCTCAAAAAGCTGTATCCATCAGTAAAGTGTTCACCCCACTCCCCTCGCTCGCCCAGAGGGCACAGGGACCCGACCAAACACACTCAGGAGCAGCTTCTTCCATCCGCAATCAGATTTCAGAACAGAGATCGATTCGGTGACGAAATCTTCCTCTGTATTTTTGTCTTTTGTTCTGCACAGTATATTTAATTTATTTCTGTTCATACTGTAGTTATTGTAATTTATAGCTGTGTTATTCTGTAATGGAATTCACGGTTACCGCATGACGTCAAAAGCACGTGACACGCATACGGGTCCTGTCTGACTGCAGCTGTGACAGACAGAATTTCCTAAATGACGGGACCTTTGATAACGACGTCACTTTCTTGAGGAGGCACCTCCTGTAGATACTGCTCACTCCGAGAAGCGAAGTGCTTGTGATGCGTTGGACAGCTTCACTACTTCGTTGAGAGAGTGGGGGGGGGGGGGGGGTGAGGGACATCGGGCACTTCGAAGCCCAGAGGCAGAAGCAGGAAGATGTTGGAGCAGGGCTGAGCACAGCTGGACTGTGTCTCCCAATTCAGGTCCCGTCAATTTAGGATGGATGTGGACGTCTCCGTCATGCAGCCGAGAATATTCCTGGGAATATTTCCACCGGTAAGGTACCTCAGACGCAGGTAAGACCGGAAAAGCTGTTATTACTCGTCCTGGAGCAGAGAAGCCGAAAAAGTGTACAAAGGCTGTGGTAAATCTAGTCAGGAAGAAAAGAAGAGCTTATGAAAGGTTCAAAAAGCTAGGTAATGATAGAGAGCTGGAAGATTATAACGTTAGCAGGAAGGAGCTCAAGACAGAAATTAGGAGAGCTGGAAGGGGCCATGAGAAGGCCTTGATGGACAGGATTAAGGAAAAACCCAAGACATTCTACAAGTATGTGAAGAGTAAGAGGATAAGAAATGAGATAATAGAACCAATCATGTGTGACAGTGGAAAAGAGTGTATGGAACCGGGGGAGATAGCGGAGGTACTTAATGAGTACGTTGCTTCAGTATTCACTACAGAGAAAGGATTTTATCGATTGTAGGGACAACTTAGAGCGGACTGAAAAGCCTGAGCATGTAAATATTAAGGACGAAGATGTGCTGGAGCTTTTGGAAAGCATCAAGTTGGATAAGTCACCAGGACTTATTCGAAGCCTACAACAGCAACGTTCCCCGAATCATCCAACGCTACAGCGACGGTTGCTTAGTTGCTGCTTCCCGCACTCGTGCTGAGCTGGTCGATGTATTCAACTTTGCCTCCGACTTCCACCCTGTCCTTAAGCCTACCAGGTCCACTTCCGACACCTCCCTTCTCTTTCTCCATTTCTGCCTCCATCTCCGGAGATGGTATATTTTATAAACCTACTGCCTCACAGCAGTCCAGGTGGTCCCTCTTTCCACCCTGTCATTTGTAAACAAAGCCACCCCTTCTTTCAGCTCCTCTGTCCCCTCTGTATCTGCTCTCAGGCTGAGGCTTTTCATTCCAGAGCAACTTAGATGTCCTTCTTCTTCAAAGAAAGGGGCTTCTTCTCCCCCAACATGAACGCCGCCTCACCCGCATCTCTTCCATTTCACACACATTTGCCCTTACACCATCCTCCCGCCGCCCCATCACGGATAGTGTTCCTCTTGTCCTCACTTACCGCACCACAATGCACATTCTGCACATAATTACAGATAACTTCCACCACCTCCAACGGGATCCCACCACCGAGCACATCTTCCCATCCTCATACAACTCCCGACCATTTCTGCTTTCTGCAGGGATGACTCCCTGTGTGACTCCCTTGTCCCTCCCCACTGAACTTCCTCCTGGCACTTATCATTGCAACTGGAACAAGCACAACATCTGCCCTAACACCCCCTCCCTCAGGCCCCAAACAGTCCTTCCAGGTGTGGCGACACTTCACCTGCGAGTCTGTTGGTCATCTACTGTATCCGGTCGTTGAGAGCTCCTATATATCAGTGAGACCCAAAGTAGATCGGAAGACCCCTCCCCCTCGTCGAGCACCTGCCACGAAAAGCGGTGGCCTCCCATTTCAATTCTACTTCCCGTTCCCATTTTGACATGCCCGTCCGTGGCCTCCTCTACTGCCAAGGCGGCGACACACAGGTTCGAGTACTGACACCTTGTATTCCGTCAGGGTAGCCTCCAATATTATGGCATGAACATCGATTTATCTAATGGCTGGTCATTACCCACACTCACCCCCACAACTTCTTCACCATTCCGCATTCATGTCTCCCTTTCACAACTTCTTACCTGTTTATCCTCACCCTCTGGTGCTCTCCCTTACCCACCCCCCGCCACCCCACACACTTCTCTTTTTCCATGGACTTCTCTCTGCTCGATTCAGATTCCCCCTTCTCCAGACCTTTATTTCTGTCACCAATCAATCTCCCAGCTCTTATTTTCACCACACTCTCTCTCCCGTTACGTCAATCAACTGCCCCTTTATTTTTTTCCTCTTCTGCCACAGCTTTTTAATCTGACTCCTCCACTTCCTTTCTGGTACCGATGAAGGCTCTCAGCCCGAAAAACAATGATTGTTTACTCTTTTCCGTAGATGCTGCCTGACCTGCTTAGTTACTCTAGCATTTTGTGTACGTTGCTTTGGATATCCAGCATCTGCAGACTTTCTGGTGTTTGGTATATCTGTCTGAATTTATTTACCCGCGCCTCCACGGAGCCGACAAAAAGGCAGACATAGCTCGGACCCATGCGAGTGCTCATGGGTACACCTTTTGTCAGAGGAACTGTGAGGATCTAAAGGAGAAATTATTGAGAGTGAGGACAAGCTCCGCCAGACGGAGGAGAGTGATGGTGGAATGGAACTCGTTGAGTTTGGTGTGCAGATAGAAATGGGGAGCTTTGGGAACTTCCTGGTTAGGGACGGGGGATGTATAGGGACTGGACATCGATGGTATATATAATATGATATGGGTCAGGGCACCAGACAAAATTGAAGACATCCAAACACAAAAGTACAACTGCAGATGCTGTGGATCAAAGAATACGTACACAACGCTGGAAGAACTCAGCAGGTCAGGCAGCATCCGTGAAAAAAGAGTAGCCAACGTTTCGGGCCGAGACCCTTCATCAGGAATGGGGAGGAAGAGAGGACCGAAGCCCAGTAATAGAGATAGGGAAGGGGGAAGGGCTAGAGGCGCCAGGTGGAAAACCAATCAGAGGAAAGATAAAGGGGTGGGGAAGGGGATAAGTAGAAACGGGAGACGCCGGATCAGGGAGTTGCAATGGAATTTTATCCCCAGAACTAATGAGGTCGGTGATGGTGTAGAGGACAAAGGCCTGGTGCTCCGTGGAGGGATCCTGTTCGGCGGGTAAGTAACAGAATGTGTCTGAGAGCTGACGCTGGGCCTCCGCAAGGTAGATCAGTCTGAACGCAAATTAGTCTGCCTGAATTGTAAAACAATAATCAAATACTGTTTGCACCTAAAATTAGAAGTGAATTCCTGATTTCGTTACACCTCAAGTTACAAACATTCTCATAGCGATAACTAAACTGAAATTTCAGCTAACTTAACATTTTTGCAACTTTGCTTTTGGAGAGGGCAACGTGAAGAATTTGAGGAATTCGAGGGAATTTTGCTCTTCCAGTAATTGGTAACAACTTGTTACTAGTTCAACGTTTTTGAAGTGAGATAGCAATTCAGGATTGCACAGTATGTTTCCAGAAATTCGGAATTAAGCCAAGGGGCAATTTTACCGTTGGGGCTCGATCATAACATGTTGCTCTACTGATTGGGATGTGTGTGTAAAGTGATTTGGAATGGCATTAAACTGTCCGTTTAAGTGGGCACAGTTCACTGTCAGCGCGTCATTTTAATTTTGAGTTAATACTGGGTAGATAGACTTAAGAAAAGTTAACTGAATTGAATTGACTATAGTTCTGACATCCTTCGTATAATGAGGAGCAAAAATCTTTACTTTTCTCCCTCAAAATGTGCAAAGTGCAATTATAGTAATTTATAATAAATCGTGTTTAGTTCTACTTCTTAGACAATTTGTACTGCTCTTTTCTATTTTACTCTGACGGCAGTCAAAGTTTTACCGGTACAAGGACAGACTTCCGGATTTCCAGACGTGTCACGCTCTTTTCACGATAGCCTGACAACACATGCAACGGGACAGAGAGTGGCCGGAGTGAATGTGATCGGATGAGAAACAGGTATCGATCTTTTGGCAATACAATGTGAATTTCGTGTTACACACGAGCACAAAGAAATATTTCAATAACTTGTTAAGGAAAATTTGGATAACAAAGAAAAAGATTGAGGAATGACGTTTTTGATTCTACATTTACAGTTTGAAATCTGAGTGTAGGTGTTGAAGACTTGACAAACTGACGTGATGTGACGTGGAATCAAAATAAGTTCCAGTAGATCATCAGACTACAGGAGCAGTATTCGCCGATCAGTCAATCCAGTCATTTATATCGTGGGCTGCGACGATTGCTGAAACTGGAAAGTTTCAGCCAGACCGAGAATAGATCGATAAATCTCTCGGTTCCATGCTGGTAAAGGAGGCACACTGGAACATTAAATAAAATGAAAACTCCGAACAAAATGGAAAGAGAATGGATGTCGGGATGGCAAACACGGCCGGGTCACTGCACAGGTTTAGATAATGGACAATTCGAGAATAAATCTCTTTGTTTTCAATACCGGATATTAGAGGGATTAATGTGCAAGTTAAAATTCATTTTACAGAACGGAAATATCTAAGCAATCTGATCTATATAAAACAATGCTTCATTTCCTGGAATAATGGAAAGGCTGAACTGCTGGGAACAGCGACGTTTTCAGGAAGTTCAATTCATTCATGCGCTTGTAGAGCAGGTGTGGATTTATTTTCGGAATGTCAAAATTATTTGACCCTTTCGACTGAGCGACTGAGACTTCTAAAATGTTTGAAAACTAAAGTAGCGGGAGAAAGCAGAAGAGCTTTCAACTGCTCTCTGAATCTGGTCTGGGTCACTCCGTAGATAAATGTATTCGTGCAGCTGCTGAAATTCTGAATCACAGAACCCCAAAACTGTGCCTGAAAAAGCCGAATGGACATTTCCAGGTCTGTGTAGAGGCATCGCATGAGAATGAAGACCAGAGTGGTTGTCGACCAACAGAGAAGGAAACTCGCCGACAGGCTGAAGAGCAGAATGATGGATTGTCTCCGACTCTCCATCTCCGGATCTCGCTGTTTCCCGCAATTACCCCGTCCCTTCAGCCCCCTGCGGACTCTACTCGCCGTCAGTATCTGTCTGACGGTCAACGCATTGAGGGTCAAAATGAGGAAGAAAGGAAGTAGCGGATTCAACAGACGGTCCACCCAATAAAACCACTCTAACGATTCTGCGAAAGGAAGTGCGGGCCTATTGATAGAGACCCAGTTACCCCTCATCAAAAATGCTACTCTTTCAATATACAGGAAATAAAATGGTACGTTTTTTAAACAGAAACCGATAAATACTGCGCCAGTCACCAAACCGACAATTTTGGGGATGCAGTATTTCGTTTTAAATTTAGCGGAGCAAATGGCCACAAAGCGATCGAAAGTGAAAGCGACAGTAAACCACACGGAACAGTCAACGGCCACGTGACACAGGACGTAGTGGACAAGGCAGAACGGAGCGTTGTCCAGGACTCCGTAATGAAATCCGTATGCTCGACCCATCTGGTAGAACAGGACTTCGATAATCACCACCATTAGATCCGCTGCCGCCATCGCCACCAGGTACGGCGTGACGCATTTGGAGAGACCGCAGTTTCCTCGGCAGAGAATGATGATCGCCACAAGGTTAACTGCAGCGTGACAAAAAGGACCAAAAATAAGAATAAACAATATCAAACTCTGTTTTGCGTGGAAATACAGCCATGACTTGTTCACTTGAAATAAAATCCATCGTTCATTATCAGAGGAAATAAAAAACAAATACCTGTGTTATGCGGTTTGTTTGAAAGCCTGACCGCAGCACAAAGCGCTTTACAGGAGCACCTGCTGCTCTGTCTCCTCACGTTCACCGATGCAGCAGCGATGAGTAGAGTCCAGGAATGATCGAGCACAGAAACGCGCCCTTCGGCCCATAATTCCATGCCGACCGGCACGGCCATCTGAGCTGGTCCCGTCTATTCACGTCTGGATCACATCTCCCTAAGGCTTTCACATTTGTCAAACTGCCCAGGTGTATTTTAAATATTGTTAATGATTCTCTATCGCCCATTTCCTTTGTTAGATTGTTCAACACACAGAGCAACTTCCATGTGAGAAAACGTCTCTCAGAATCCAACTACATTTCTGCTCTCTGATCCTAAAATTACCCCCTTTTGCTCACGATTATCCAACCCCGGGGAGATGAATGACAGTATCTATACATTATCATCCGCCAATCACCTGCCTGAAGGAATAAAATGCCACTCGGCCGAACCTCTCCCTGTAACTCAGGTACTGGAGTCCCCGCAGCATCTTTGTAAATACTGCCTGCACTCTTTTCAAGTCAATTCGCTTTTATTGTCATTTTGACCACAACTGCTGGTACAGTGCATAGTGAAAATGAGGCAACGTTTTTCAGGACCATGGTTTACATTACACAGTACAAAAACTGGACTGAACTATGTAATAAAAAAAAACACAGAGAAAGCTACACTAGACTACAGACCTACACTGGACAGCATAAAGTGCACAAAACTGTACTGGCATTACAATAAATAATAAACAGGACAGTAGGGCAAGGTGTCAGTCCAGGCTTCGGGTATTGAGGAGTCTGATAGCTTGGGGGAAGAAATTGCTACATAGTCTGGCCGTGAGAGCCCGAATGCTTCGGAGCCTTTTCCCAGACGGCAGGAGGGAGAAGAGTTTGTATGAGGGGTGCATGGGGTTCTTCATAATGCTGTTTCTTTTGCAGATGCAGCGTGTAGAGTAAATGTCCGTGATGGCAGGAAGAGAGACCCCAATGATCTTCTCAGCTGACCTCACTATCCGAGGCAGGGTCTTGCGATCCGAGATGGTGCAATTTCCGAACCAGGCAGTGATGCAGCTGCTCAGGATGCTCTCAATACAACCCCTGTAGAATGTGATGAGGATGGGGGGTTGGAGATGGACTTTCCTCAGCCTTTGCAAAAAGGTAGAGACGCTGCTGGGCTTTCATTGCTATGGAGCTGGTGTTGAGGACCAGGTGAGATTCTCCATCAGGTGAATACCAATATCAGCGTACTTCTGCCTTTCCTATAACAGAGCGAGCAAAACTGTTCACAGAACTACAAGCACGGTATCTCCAAGGAGAGAGGTAGTGTAATTGAAGTGCATACCTACACTTCTTTCCGAAGGTTTTATTTACTATTCGATTGCAAGGTCAGATTCTGAAACCAAGATCTTGCACCCCAGCAAACTTCCCTCTATTTTACTTTAATTGATTTCAGGGATAAACCATTTATCTGAGCAGATCATTTTTACACGGGTTGCAAAGTGCACCGTACTTTAATGATTTTTTTTAAAAATCTGTAATATGCAAGTCAAACGATGACAAAACATAACAAGCAACTCATGTAAACGCTGTCAGGCAGTCACCTCTGACAGGGGGTATGCCAAAGTAAACTGTTTTGACTGAACGGCGTTAGTGGTTTCTGTCTTTATTGTGACCATTTTTGACAGTGTTGTAACCTGAAACAATGACAATGCAAAGACATTGAAGATCTAAAATGTTCCAATGTAAATGTGGTATGTTTAGTATTTAGCACAGTTATGAACTACATTCAGTAATACAGTTAATTCCACAATATTTCATAATTATATTTACAAAGATTTCAGAGAAAAAAACAATTGCAGAGTGACCTATTTCAGTCAGGGCGCAGCTGCGCACCCGCGCATCTCAGCGGGAACAGTGCTGACACCAAGAAACATAGATAAGTAAGAATTTGGTAACTGGAAAGACTTGGGAATTGCCAAAGAACAGAAAATGGATCGTCCTTTAATTAAAGAGTGCTGGGAGGGAAAAACAGAGGGGGAAAGATGAGTTTACCTTTCAGAAAGAGGGAAGAGAACATTTTGGTGGAAATTGGTAAATTTGCACTTGGGCGCTAGACGCTGGAAGATACATGCGCGAGTGTTTGAGGACCGACAGGAGTCTCTGGATCACAGCCGTGGCGGCGCATCGTTTATGGTGAAATGGAATCCTACCGCACGGCCACGCCGTTGGAATTCCTGTCTTTAGACGAGTCTCTTTCACCCTTCCCTAACAAGTCGGCCTCGGTGACGAAGCACACGACACTACTGAGTTGCTGTGACACGTCATTTGTTTCACAAATGTCCTTTAGGGATGGAGAATATTCGCCTTTATCTGGATCTTATGTGACTGTAGACCCAAGAATGCTGCGGATTGTTACGTTAATCATCCGATCGGGAAAATTAGAGAGGCGGTAGTAATATCAGAATTGCCTGTGATGTTCACTTCCGTGAACCCGAACAAGAAAAGGGAACAGAATTTCACAAGGTGAAATCAAAGCTGTTTGGATGGCATCCGTTAGTCTCGCTAGACCATGGATCTGCGCCTGGATAGTCTTGCTTCTGCCTCTGCAGGGCGCAGGCCTTTGCAAGGTTGTATGGAAGACCGGCAGTTGTCCAAGCAGCACGTCTCCCCTCTCCACGCCGGCGATCTTTTCCAAGGGAAGGGCACGGGCCGATACAGCTTCCCACCAGTAACGTCGCAGGAGTTGCCAGAGCGTGCCTGAAAGCCAGGTAGGACTGCCTTAGGGACTCCAGCTCCGGATTTGTCCTCAGGGTTTACTCCCGAAGCCTTTCCCATAGGTGGGTAAGGTCGCAAGGCAGCGGAGGGTTGAAATCAGAGATTTCCCTCTTTTAGACGGACTGCCTTCCCAGGCTGAGAAGCTCCATCTACCCGAACAATGCCAGTTACTGTGAGTTTAAACGTTAATCTACTGCTCACACGGACCGGGTTGGAAGGAATGAGGTCCAATTATGACAGAAGGTTTTGATAGACATTGATTATGTGTGTTGCGTCTGTGCAGGTCGAGAGCTCACGTCCAAATGAAAAGACGACAAGCAGTTCCAGTGACAAGTCTACATGACCCAGGTTCAAATACTAACAGGGCAGGAGGTTGGGAGGAACAGAACAGCACTTTAGGGATTTTTAATAAACACCGATTAAAATCACATCAGCAGTAGCTGAGAGCGGCGGGAGGTCTCTGCTTCCGTATAAGTAATCGAAAGGCACTTACCCGGGATACCGACAATTACAATCACTGCGTAGCAAATAGCCCTCTCTTGGACCATTGTTAATCCGGGACTGTTAGTAGTTACAGTTCTGTTCGGAGTGTTCCCAATTTCTAAATTTTATAAAAGTTGTAAATAGCCAATAAATGAACTCAAACTGTTATAACAACGCCCAGAGAGCAAATTTCTTTCGCGCCTACTGGGTAAAACTCTTCACGGATCACACGTTGTTGAGAGTCCACCGCGTCTGGATGTTTCCGTCCTCAATGTAGCTGAAACACAGAATGCCGTACTTTTATAGAAAAATCGGTCACCAATAATGAAAACAACTTGTACAGTGACTGGTGCTAATTACCGTTAGTTAACAAAAATATCTCTGCTCTAACGAACCGTAATGCCAGTGGGGAAATAACACGCCTGATTTCATTGAACTGAACGCAACACCTGTCATGAAGCCTCAAGAGACGGCCGATGCTGGGGCTGCAACACTGAGTTGTCGTCAAACTATTCCGTGTAATGACAGGTCATTACCTGAGCATTGTTGGTGAGTCCACCTCATCAGCGCTGATTCCACTCGAACATTGTTATTTCTCTCTGATGACGCACCTTTAATATGATTCACTTACTTTGCTCCGGTGATTTTTTTCTGGATATGATACATTAACATTAATGGGTTTTTTTCCGAGACAAACCCTAATGGTTTGCACTGTTACTGGAGTCAGTCGCAAACACAGACATCGGCAAGTATGCGGCGCGAAATGCAAACCAATGACCCCAGCATTACAGACATTGCCCGCTGCTGTACCAGACAGAGAAAAACAGAAAAAATTCTATCAACACCGGTTTTAATGCAAATAAGTAGCAGTAACGATATTACAGAGTCACCAGGTGATTTTCGAAGTTGGATTTCAGAAAGAAATTGCTTCAGTGAAAGAGTGCGTATTAACCTGTTAAAGTTACGTGTGTATGTGTGCACCTCTTATATATCTTATCACGAGTATGTATAAAACTTCTGACTCGTGGAGTTTGAAACGGTAAAGTGACGAACGAAGCCGATGTTGAATGCACCTGAGGAACAGTTCGATGCTGAAATACTGTTTAGTTCAATTCGCTGTAGCAATACAATGCGCTGATAAGGCTGTCATTCACTGTCCCGTGGTTTAAGAGCACAACCATCAACACTTTTCTCCCTGGTGTCAATACCGGCATAATTGACCAAAATACTTTCTGCCATCTATAGATTCCATTCCGATTCTTCTCATGGTTGAACATAAAAATGCCAGTGTCCTTGGAATTACCTTCGCAGTGCCCTGCAGAAATAAATTCAGGACCGACAAGTTGGGTCACAGCATCACTTTAAGCCATATTAAAAACCATTATTAGCAGGCACACACACACACACACACACACACACACACACACACACACACACACACACACACACACACACACACACACCCACAAATACACACATACTCTCGCTCCCTCTCTCTCTCTCTCACACACACACACACACACACACACACACACACACACACACACACACACACACACACACACACACACACACACACACACACGCACGCACACACACACACACACACGGAAATAAACATCAGTACATGTATTAAATTCTTTGTCGATCTCCCAGTTCATGGCTTCCTCTTCCCAGTCGGAGCGCGTTGAACACGATGTTTCACGGTGGAGTGAGCATATCGATTAAGGGATTGAAAAACAAAAGCGACTTTGAAACACCTGCAAGGCCATGTTGTAGAAACAAGGATTATTCACAGCAGAATGAAAGAAGAAGAACAATAAATTGTGAGAACAGAGTAATAGGCCAGTCTGCCACAGAGAGGAAAGGATTGAGCATGCAGTTGGCTAAAAGGTGAAAATGAAAAGAGGGTTACTATGCAGTTGACATAAAATGCAGAATTAGTGAGACAGAACAACAGTGCAGAGACAATCGACAAACGGGAGACACTCAGTTGGATAATAGAAGAGTCTGGGTTTCATTATCCATCTGCCTTTCGCCGGTAGAGTGTGGAGAGATGATTCATTCTGTACCAACCAATCTCCGGTGCAATGTGACAGTGTGTGGATCATTTAATAGATATCAGTCCCTGGTACAGATTGAGAGTGTGCGGTTCTTTAGTTCTCACTCTCTGGTTCATTGTGATAGTGTACATTTCATAGTGTACATGTCAGTCTCTTCTACAGTGTGAGAGTGTGGGTTTCTTGCTGTATTTGTCAGTCTCTGTTACAGTGAGAGAGTGTGGGTTTCATTCTGTATCTGTCAGTCTCTGTTACAGTGTGAGAGTGTGGGTTTCATTCTGTATCTGTCAGTCTCGGCTACAGTGTGAGAGTGCGGGTTTCATTCTGTATCTGTCAGTCTCTGCTACAGTGTGAGAGTGTGGGTTTCATTCTGTATCTGTCAGTCTCTGTTACAGTGCGAGAGTGTGGGTTTCATTCTGTATCAGTCAGTCTCTGTTACAGCGTGAGAGTGTGGGTTTCATTCTGTATCTGTCAGTCTCTGATCGAGCATTAAGTGTGTCCTCTCAGTCCTGTACCCGGAAGCCACTGATTCAGTGAGAGCGGGTGTATTGTTTTCTAAAAGCACAAAATTGTGCAGGACTCAGCAGGCCAGACAGCATCTATGGGAGGAGGTAGTGACGACGTTTCGTGCCGAAACCCTTCATCAGGAGTGAAGATGAAGGGAGCTCCTGATGAAGGGTTTCGGCCTGAAACATCTTCACTACCTCCTGCCATAGATGTTATCTGGCCTGCTGAGTTCTGCCAGCATTTTGTGTTTTTATTTATTTCCAGCATCTGTAGATTCACTCGTGTTGTATTTTTTTTCCTCTTACTTTCAAAAAATCATGTAACTTCGCTTAAAATAGTTGCTGTCTTCCCTGAGCTATTTTTGGATCAAGAGTCCCCTACAGTTGTGTCATGTTATAATTGTGAGATAGAGAGATCATCAATGAATAATGTCGATTGATCTGAACAGTACATTCAGGATAATAGTCATAGGGCAAACAGACCATTAGGCCCGGCATCATTCTGCATGTTATTTCTTACTCAAGCAGATACATCCAGTAGTACAGCACCTGGTCTGTAATTGTCTATGGTTTGCAGCACAACGACTTCAATGTTGAATGAAAATTAACACTTCAGATAAGTGCTTTAATTTAAATATATAAGTGTGTAAGTAAATTCATGAATTGATAGAAATAAATCTCACAGAGGCAGAATGTTTCATGTTCCAGCACCATGTATATCAACAGATGTCTCTCAACAATTCTAAATTGCTACTTTCACCGCGTATCTCTGCTCTCTTAAGTTTGCCGATTCTTTTATCCGTTCCTCAATGTGCAGAACTGTGTGAGTTCATTCGAGTGATGTCCCACTCATAAATGATGTAATATTCATTTTGTTTTCTACAAGGTTCAGTTTGGTCTGTATCACGCCATTCTGTTTTATTGATTATACAGTGACAGCCTTGTTCTGTGCGGCTCTGAGAGAGTTTGTGAGTAGGAATGTGAGGGAAGCTCAGGTTTCACATTTGGAATAATCCAATGTTCCACATTGCAGCATGCGGCTGACGGATGAACTACTGAGAAACTGGCGTCAGCGCTCAGGCAACAAACCCACCCCACCCCGCCCCGCTATGTACACAGGCACTCTGTCCAGTTCTCCATCAGCCCTAGACGACATCAGTGTTTTCGTCATTTATATCAGCCTCTCCTGTTTAATATTTATTTTCGATACCTTGAAGTCCAGAGCTGTCCAAGGTTCCCTCCATCTCTTACACTAGTAGATGTGATACCTGAGTGAGTGTGTGTGTGTGTGTGTGTGTGTGAGTGTGTGTGTGTGTGTGTGTGTGTGAGTGTGTGTGTGTGTGTGTGTGTGTGTGTGTATGTGCGTGTGTGTGTGTGTGTGTGTGTGTGTGTGTGTGTGTGTGTTCGTGTATGTGGGAGTATATGTGTGTATATATATACTGAAATACCACCACAGAAATAACCCAGAGAACGCTGTAGAAAGATGTCACTCGCCCGATCTAATATAAGGTTGAGACTTTATAAAGCACTATTAGCGCTGCACTTTCAGTGTTGTGAGCAGATTTGTGCTCCCCCGATTATAAAGGATGTACTGAAACTAGAGAGGGCTCAGTCCGGGTTTACGAAAATGATTTCCGGATTTAACGGCTCGTCATATGAAGAGGGTTTGTTGGCTCTGCCCGGTATTTACTTGAAAACAGTAAAATGAATTCGGACGCCCTTGGAACATATCGATTGGTGAAAGGCCTTGGCAGAGTGGATGTGGGGTGGATAATTTCTATGCGGGAGACTCTAGGACCAGGGAACGCTGCCTCAGAATAGAGGAGCGTCCTTGTATAACGGCGAACAGCATTAATTTCGTTAGCCAGAGAGAGGTGAATCTCTGTAATTCTTTGGCTCGGACAACAGCCGAGTCCTAGTCTTTTTGTATATTTATAGCGGAAGGTGATAGATTCTTCATTCTGAAGGTCATGGAGAGAAAAAGCAAGACATGGGGGTTGAAAGGAACATTGGATCAGCCATGATGAAATGGCGGAGCAGACTCGATGGACAAACTGGTCTAATTCTGCTCCTGTTCCTAATGGCCTTATGGCCTCACCTTCCTTGCGCTGAGTCGTCTCGTTAACTTTGCTTCCTGTATCGTTTCTATATCTACACATAAATCGCCATGCATTTGTGCATGCAGGTACCTTTGGAGATTCCTAATAATCCCATCTCTATCACAGTGGTGTCCGCGCCCATTGCTCAACCACCACAGAACCCCACCACCCACCAGAAACATCCACACGAACAGCAACCCAGAGCACACCCGCACCCCCAGTCATCTAACTGACCGCACACTGCTCCCTCGGGATCCAGTATCTGTGAATCCTCGGGAGGATGCCTTTCGGCATTCTGACCCACCCCCAGTCTTCTAACTGACCGCACACTGCTCCCTCGGGATCCACTATCTGTTAATCCTCGGGAGGATGCCTTTCGGCATTTGGACCCACCCCCAGTCATCTAACTGACCGCACACTGTTCCCTCGGGATCCAGTATCTGTGAATCCTCGGGAGGATGCCTTTCGGCATTTGGACCCACCCTCAGTCATCTAACTGACCGCACACTGCTCCCTCGGGATCCAGTATCTGTGAATCCTCGGGAGGATGCCTTTCGGCATTTGGACCCACCTTCAGTCATCTAACTGACCGCACACTGCTCCCCCGGGATCCAGTATCTGTGAATCCTCGGGAGGATGCCTTTCGGCATTTGGACCCACCCTCAGTCATCTAACTGACCGCACACTGCTCCCCCGGGATCCAGTATCTGTGAATCCTCGGGAGGATGCCTTTCGGCATTTGGACCCACCCTCAGTCATCTAACTGACCGCACACTGCTCCCTCGGGATCCAGTATCTGTGAATCCTCGGGAGGATGCCTTTCGGCATTTTGACCCAGCCTCAGTCATCTAACAGACCGCACACTGCTCCCTTGGGATCCAGTATCTGTGAATCCTCGGGAGGATGCCTTTCGGCATTTGGACCCACCCTCAGTCATCTAACTGACCGCACACTGCTACCCCGGGATCCAGTATCTGTGAATCCTCGGGAGGATGCCTTTCGGCATTTGGACCCACCCTCAGTCATCTAACTGACCGCACACTGCTCCCCCGGGATCCAGTATCTGTGAATCCTCGGGAGGATGCCTTTCGGCATTTGGACCCACCCCCAGACATCTAACTGACCGCACACTACTCCCTCGGGATCCAGTATCTGTGAATCCTCGGGAGGATGCCTTTCGGCATTCTGACCCACCCTCAGTCATCTAACTGACCGCACACTGTTCCCTCGGGATCCAGTATCTGTGAATCCTCCGGACGATGCCTTTCGGCATTCTGACCCACCCTCAGTCATCTAACTGACCGCACACTGCTCCCTCGGGATCCCGTATCTGTGAATCCTCGGGAGGATGCCTTTCGGCATTCTGACCCACCCTCAGTCATCTAACTGACCGCACACTGCTCCCTCAGGATCCAGTATCTGTGAATCCTCGGGAGGATGCCTTTCGGCATTTGGACCCACCCCGAGTCATCTAACTGACCGCACACTGCTCCCTCGGGATCCAGTATCTGTGAATCCTCGGGAGGATGCCTTTCGGCATTTGGGCCCACCCCGAGTCATCTAACTGACCGCACACAGCTCCCTCGGGATCCAGTATCTGAGAATCCTCTGGAGGATGCCTTTCGGCATTTGGACCCACCCTCAGTCATCTAACTGACCGCACACTGCTCCCTCGGGATCCAGTATCTGTGAATCCTCGGGAGGATGCCTTTCGGCATTTGGACCCACCCTCAGTCATCTAACTGACCGCACACTGCTCCCTCGGGATCCAGTATCTGTGAATCCTCGGGAGGATGCCTTTCGGCATTTGGACCCACCGGCAGTCATCTAACTGACCGCACACTGCGCCCTCGGGATCCAGTATCTGTGAATTCTCGGGAGGATGCCTTTCGGCATTTTAAACCCGTGATGCTTCGCGAGTCGTTCTGCAGTTTCCACTCGGCAGGAAAAGTCAACGTTGATTGCATCAGCACAAGTCAAGTTTAACAAATCATCTGGTACGGAATGGTGAAAGGAGAGAATGAGGGAGGGGCCATTCTTTGGAAAGCCAGTATTCATGACCACCACGGAAATAACCCAGAGAACAGTATAGAGGGTGGTCACTCGCCCGATTCAATATAACGTTGAGACTTTATAAAGCACTGTTAGGGCTGCATTTTGAGTGTTGTGAGCAGATTTGAGACTCTCCGCTTAGAAAGGATGTTCTGAAGCTAGACAGGGCTCAGTCCTGGTTTACGAAAATGATTTCCGGATTTAACGGCTTGTCATATGAAGAGGGTTTGTTGGCTCTGGCCCGAAATTCACCGGAAAACTGAAAAATGAGGTGTGACGTCATTGGAAATATTGAATGGTGAAAGATCTTGACAGAATAGATGTGGGATAGATAGATAGATACATAGATAGATAGATAGATACTTTATTCATCCCCATGGGGAAATTCAACTTTTTTTTCCAATGTCCCATACCCTTGTTGTAGCAAAACTAATAACATACAATACTTAACTCAGAAAAAAATATGATATGCATCTAAATCACTATCTCAAAAAGCATTAACAATAGCTTTTAAAAAGTTCTTAAGTCCTGGCGGTTGAATTGTAAAGCCTAATGGCATTGGGGAGTATTTACCTCTTCATCCTGTCTGAGGAGCATTGCATCGATAGTAACCTGTCGCTGAAACTGCTTCTCTGTCTCTGGATGGTGCTATGTAGAGGATGTTCAGAGTTTTCCATAATTGACCGTAGCCTACTCAGCGCCCTTCGCTCAGCTACCGATGTTAAACTCTCCAGTACTTTGCCCACGACAGAGCCCGCCTTCCTTACCAGCTTATTAAGACGTGAGGCGTCCCTCTTCTTAATGCTTCCTCCCCAACACGCCACCACAAAGAAGAGGGCGCTCTCCACAACTGACCTATAGAACATCTTCAGCATCTCACTACAGACATTGAATGACACCAACCTTCTAAGGAAGTACAGTCGACTCTGTGCCTTCCTGCACAAGGCATCTGTGTTGGCAGTCCAGTCTAGCTTCTCGTCTAACTGTACTCCCAGATACTTGTAGGTCTTAACCTGCTCCACACATTCTCCATTAATGATCACTGGCTCCATATGAGGCCTAGATCTCCTACCAGGATTATTCCAGATGGATTATTTTTTTATGGTGAGAGTGTCTAGGACCAGAGGACGCTGCCTCAGAATAGAGCAGCTTCCTTGTAGAACGGCAAAAAGAACTAATTTCGTTAGCCAGAGAGGGCTGAATCCCGGAATTCCTTGCCATGGGCAACTGCAGAGTCCAAGTCTTTATGTATATTTAAGACGGAAAGTGATAGATTCTTTATTTTGCAGGTCATGGAGAGAGAAAGAAAAACAAGACATTGGGGCTGAAAGGAAAATTGGATCAGCCATGATGAAATGGCGGAGCAGACTCGATAGACAAACTTGACTAATTCTGCTCCTATTCTTAATGCCCTTATGGCCTTAACTGCTTTGCGCTGATTATTATATGAGCCGTATCGTTAACTTTGCTTCCTGAATCGTTTCGATATCTACACATGAATCGCCCGTCATCTGTGTGTGCAGTTACATTTGAAGACACCTGGTGACCCCATCTCTATCACAGGAGCAGGCAGCGCCTTCCAATCACAACCACGTATTGTTTGTACAACACCGCGTGTGTAGCCCAGGTGGTATCCTGGTAAATTTGCTCTTCACCCCCTTTAACGTTTCCACCGTCTCCCTAAGCTCAACATTTCAAGTGTGGTCTGACCTGTGCGTTACAGATCTGCAACATTTTCTCACCATGTTTGAGCTGGATTCCAGACAAATGAAGGCCAGCGCGCCTTCCTGACATTGCTCCCGACTTGTTCATTGTTCACAGCACATTTACCATCAAAGAATGTGTACAGTAGACAGCCTTGAGGTTCGTCTTGTTGCAGGCGGCCACAAAGCAAAGAACCCGCTTAAAGAAAACAAAAACAGACAGAATTCAGGACTAAGGAAAACCCCGAGGCATTCCGCAAGTATGTGAAGAGCAAGAGAATAAGATGTGAGCGAATAGGACCAACAAGTGTGAGAATGGAAAAGTGTTTATGGAACCCGAAGAAATAACGGAGGTACTTAAAGAATAATTTGCTTCAGTATTCACTACAGAAAAGGATCTTGGCCATTGTAGGGATGTCTTGCAGTGGACTGAAAAGCTTGAGAAAGTGCCGGAGATTTTGGAAAGCATCCAGTTGGATAAGTTCCCGGGACCGGACGGGATGCACCCCGGGCTACTGTGGGAGGCGAGGGAGGAGATTGCTGAGCCTCTGGCAATGATATTTGCATCATCAATGAGGACGGGTGAGGTTCCGGAGGATTGGAGGGTTGCGGATCTTGTTCCCTTATTCAAGAAAGGGAGTAGGGATAGCCCAGGAACCTATAGGCCAGTGAGTTTTACTTCAGTGGTTGGTAGGTTGATGGAGAAGATCTTAAGAGGCAGAATTTATGAACATTTGTAGAGGTATAATATGATTCGGAATAATCAGCATTGCATTGTCAAAGGCAGGTCGTGCCTCACGAGCCTGATTGAATTTTTGAGGATGTGACTGAGCATATTGATGAAGGTAGAGCCATAGGTGTAGTGTATATGGATTTTAGCAAGGCATTTGATAAGGAACAGCATGCAAGGCTTATCGAGAAAGTAAGTAGTCATGGGATCCAAGGGGACATTGCTTTGCGGATCCAGAACTGACTTGCCCACAGAAGGCAAAAAGGGATTGTTGACCGGTCATATTCTGTATGGAAGCCGGTGACCAGTGGTGTGCCTCAGGGATCTGTTCTGGGACCCCTATTCTTTGTGTTTTTTAAAAAAAATAAATGACCTGGATGAGGATGTAGTGGGATAACTTAGAGAATTTGCTAATGACACAAAGGTTGGGGGTATTGTGGGTGGTGTGGTGGGCTGACAGAATTTACAACGGGACACTGATAGGATGCATTTTGGTTGGTCAAATATGATAGCAGAATATAGTATTAATGGTAAGACTCTTGGCAGTTTGGAGGATCAGAGGGATCTTGGGGTCCGGCTCCATAGGACACTCAAAGCTGCTACGCAGGTTGACTCTGTGGTTAAGAAGGCCTATGGTGCATTGGCTTTCATAAATCGTGAGGTTGAGTTTAAGAGCGAGAGGTCATGGTGCTGCTACACAATGTGGTGATAATAGTTTCTAAATTGAATTTACTAATGCGTGTCCTTATTTGGCGATCCTGCATTTATTTCTACCAGGACGCTGCGGAAGTAATCCCAAATACAGAGGTATTTTGTGCTAAAGCAGGAGATGTAGACATCTGTTTACGGAGTTGAATCTATAAATGGCAGAAAATTTGACTCAGGTATTTACACCAGAGTCAAACGTGTTGGTGTTTGCGCTCGTAACCGACAGGACAGTGAATGGCAGAATTATCAGCCCATTATATTCCTATAGCCAATTGAACTTCACAGTATTTCAGCATCTCACTGTCCCTCAGGTGGATTCAACAGCGGTTTCGATGGTTACCTTAACGTTTCAAAATCCACGGCACGAGCAGGAAATTTTATTCATATACATTACAAGATGTACAAGAGTTGCTTCAACATACACAGACACATATACATACGCACTCCCACATACCACATCCCACATATGCACACTCGAACAAACAAATAAACGCGCGCGCACGCACACACACACACACGCACACACATACACACACACACGCACGCACGCACACACACACACACACACACACACACACACACACACACACACACACACACACACACACTCAAATACACATAACACGCACACACACACACATACACACACAGATACTACAGATATGGAGAAAATAGTTTAAGAGATGCAGGGATCCGTGGACAGTTCTGGACCTCAAGGTATCGAAAATAAGTACGATACAGGGGAGGCTGATCTAAATGACGGAAACATCGATGTCGTCCAGGGCTGATGGAGAACTGGACAGAGTGTCTGTGTACACAGCGGGGATGTTTTATATCTGGTGGTACATAGTGGGGCGGGGTGGGGTGGGTTTTGGGCCTGAGCGGTGACGCCAGTTTCTCAGTAGTTCATCAGTCAGCCGCATGCTGCAATGTGGAACATTGGATTATTTTAAATGTGAAACCTGATCTTCCCTCACATTCCTACTCACAAACTCTCTCAGTACCACACTGAACAAGGCTGTCACTGTATAATCAATAAAACATGGATGACACGATACAGACCAATCTGAAGCTCACATAAGAAAATCAAAATGAATATTACATCATTTATGAGCGGGGCATCACTGGAACAAACTCACACAGTTGTGCACATTGAGGGACGGATAAAAGAATCGGCAAACTCTTAAGAGAGAAGATACTCGGTGAAGGAAGCAATTTAGAATTGTTGAGGGAAATCTATTGATATACATGCTGCTGGAATATGAAACATTCTGGCTCTGTTTGTCTTATATCCATCAATTTATGAATTTACTTACGCACTTATATATTTAAATTACAGCACTTATCTAAAGTGTTTATTTTCAATCAACATTGAAGAAGTTGCATTGCCAAGCCATAGACAATTACAGACAAGGTGCTGTTCTATTTGGCAGCATCTGTTTGAGTAAGAAATAGCATGCAGAATGATGCCGGGCCGAATAGTCTGTTTGCCCCATGACTCTATTATCCTGAATGTACTGCTCAGAACAACCGACATTATTCATTGATGATCTCTCTATCTCACAATTATAGCATAAACCAACCGTAGGAGACTCTTGTTCCAAAAATAGCTCGGGGAAGACAGCAACTATTTTCAGATCAGTTACTAGATTTGAGAATTAAGGTAAAAAATACACCCGCTCCCACTGAATCAGTGGCTTCCGGCTACAGGACTGAGAGGACACACTTAACGCTCGATCAGAGACTGACAGATACAGATTGAAACCCACACTCTCACACGGTAACAGTGACTGACAGATACAGAATGAAACCCACACTCTCGCACTGTAACAGAGACTGACAGACACAGAATGAAACCCACACTCTCACACTGTAACAGAGACTAACAGATACAGAATGAAACCCACACTCTCACACTTTAACAGAGACTAACAGATACAGAATGAAACCCACATTCTCACACTGTAACAGAGAATGACAGATACAGAATGAAACCCACACTCTCACACTTTAACAGAGACTAACAGATACAGAATGAAACCCACATTCTCACACTGTAGCAGAGACTGAGAAATACAAAATGAATCCCCACAGTCTCACACTGTGGCAGCGACTGTCAGATACATAATGTACCCCACACTTTCGCACCAGAGGAGAAACTGGTATATACAGTATGAAATGCACAGAGAGTGTGTATGAGTGTGAGAGAGTGTTTCTGTGTGCGCGTGTGTGTATGTGCGTGTGTATGTCATAAATAGTGTATATGTGTATGTGGAAGTTTACATGTGTGTGACTGCATGTGTGTAAGAGTGTTTGTGTGTATCTGTGTGTGTGTGTGTGTGTGTGTGTGTGTGTGTTTGTGTGTGTGTTTGTGTGCGTTCATAATACTTTCAATATGGCTTTATTTGATGGTCCTGCGAAGGACACTGTAAAGGAAATGCCGAAGACACCGGTAGTTTTTATGTGAAACCACGAGATCATATCGGAATGGAACCTATACAAGTCAGAAAGTATTTTGTTAAATCATGCCCGGTATTTACACCATGGAGAAACGTGTTGTGGTTGTGCTCGGAACCCACAGGG